>NW_012322727.1:0-1542 GCF_000151885.1 Dipodomys ordii
GTAACCCGCTGTGTCACAATGTGTCCTCGCTGAGTCCCTGCTGTGTCCAGCAGTGTACCTCGCTGTGTCCCCAGCTGTGTCCCGCTGTGTCCCTCTGTGGCCCCTGCTGTATCCCCTGCTCTGTCCCACTGTGTCACCCGCTGTGTCCCGGCTGTGTCCCCGCTGTGTCCCGCTGTGTCCCGCTGTATTCCACTCTGTCCCCTGCTGTGTCCCGCTTTGTCCCCCCTGTGTCCCCTGCTGTGTCCCGCTGTATCCCCCGCTGTGTCCCGCTGTGTCCACGTTGTCCCCTGGTGGGTCCCCGCTGTCCCCTTCTGTGTCACCGCTGTACCCGCTGTGTCCCGCTGTGTCCCTCTGTGTTCCCCACTGTGTCCCTCTGTATTCCACGCTGTGTCCCGCTGTGTCACACGCTGTGTCCCGCTGTGTCCCCTGCTGTGTTTCTGCTGTGTCCCGCTGTTTCCCGCTGTGACCCTGCTGAGTCCTGCTGTTTCCCCGCTGTGTCCCGCTTTGTCGTCGCTGTGTCCCCCGCTGTGTCCCACTATGTCCCCCGCTGTGTCCCGCTGTGTCCCGCTGTGTCCCTGCTGTGTCCCGCTGTGTCCCCCGCTTTGTCCCCGCTGTGTCCCGCTGTGTCCTCACTGTGTCCCCCGTGTGTCCTGCTGTGTACCCCGCTGTGTCCCTCTGTGTCCCGCTCTGTCCCCACTGTGTCCCGATGTGTCCCGCTGTGTCCCCGCTGTGTGCCCGCTGTGTCCTGCTGTGTACCCCACTGTGTCCAGCGGTGTCACCGCTGTGTCCCGCTCTGTCCTTTCTCTGTCCCCCGCTGTCACCTGCTCTGTCCCCCGCTGTGTCCCGCTGTGTCCCACTATGTCCCCTGCTTTGTGCCGCTGTTTCCCCACAGTGTCCCCGCTGTGTCCTGTTGTGTCACATTGTGTCCCGTGGTGTTCCACTTTGTCCCCTCCTGTGTCCCCCACTGAGTGCCGCTTTGTCCCCGTTGTGTCCCGCTGTGTCCCCCGCTCTGTCCCCTGCTGTGTTCCGCTGTGTCCACCTCTGTGTCCCGCTGTGTCCTGCTGTGTCCCCCGCTGTGTCCCGCTGTATTCCCCTGTATTCCGTGGTGTCCCGTTTGTCACCCGCTGTGTCCCCTGCTGAGTCCCCGCTTTGTCCCCGCTGTGACACCTGTGTCCCGCTGTGTCCCGCTGTGTCCCGCTATGGCCCCCACTGTGTCCCGTTGTGTCCCCAGCTATGTACCCCGCTGTTTCCCCGCTGTATCGACGCTGTGTCCCGCTGGGTCCCGCTGTGTACTGCTGTGTCCCACGCTGAGTCCCGCTGTGTCCCCACTGTGTCCCAATGTGTCCTCACTGTGTTCCCCGCTGTGTCCCGCTCTGTCAACCCTGTGTCCCCCGCTGTGTCCTGCTCTGTCCTTCTGTTTCCCCTGCTGTGTCCCCTGCTCTGTCCCACTGTGTCCCCCGCTGTGCCCCTGCTGTGTCCCCGCTCTGTCCCACTGTGTCCCGCTGTGTCTCCCGCTGATTCCCGCTGTGTCCCAGATGTGTC
>NW_012322728.1:0-1542 GCF_000151885.1 Dipodomys ordii
GTCGCTCGTTCCCTGGATAGATCCGTCTCCCCTCCTCTCCACCATACTCTCCCTCCCCCCTCCCCCCCCCCGCCTTCGGGCTTCCCTGGAGTCCTGCTCCTAATTATCTCTTTAATATCTCTTTATCTTCCAGCCCCTGCTTCCTGACCGGATGGTGATATCTGAAGCACTCAGCGGCAACCAGACAGCCAGAGGGGAACGCGAGCCATCCATGCAGGAGGCGTAACCGTCCATCCTCACCCCCCCACCGCCGCAGGCGATTACTCGACCACGACCACGACCACCGACCCCCCCCCCCCCGCACCAAAATCCACAACCCTACCCTCGGAACAAAATAAAACAAATTTGCTTGAATCTCACGCTGCCTTTTGTTTGTAATTGACGCAATAGGCGAAGGGGAGGGATTTCATTTCTGGTGCCTGACCGGGGGGGGTGTAGGGGGGAGGGGGCGGGGGAATTGGAGAGGAGAGAAGAGGGGGCAGAGGACATCTCAGTGTATCTGTGTGTGTGCGTGCGTGCATCTTTGAGGAAACTCAAAGATCGGACGCGACAGAGCATGTATGTAGTCCAGCCGGACCAATTCACCACGTCTCTGTCTCCTGTCTCTCTGTTTCTGTTTCTCTATTTCTCTCTCTGTGTCTCTCTTTGTCTCTGTCTGTCTGTCTGTCTGTCTATCTGTCTGTCTGTCTGTCTCTCTCTCTCTCTCTCTCTCGTTTGAATTCTCTCTCCCGCCCGCCCGCCCGCCCGCACTCCCTCCCTCCTTTTCCTCTCGACTTGCCAGTCAATCCTGGGGCTTGAGCTACTGTACTGGCGCTCCAACACACAACGGTCCCACTCCGAGCCTGCCTGCCTGCCTGCCTGCCTGCCTATGCATGGGCCCCATACTCCAACGAGGCACATCATCATCCCCACCCCACCCCTTCTCTGAAAAGAAGGCAGTCTCTCTCGGGGCCAGCCAGCCTGGGCCGGTTTTCTCAGTCAGTCAGTGCGTGGTTTGTTTGTTCTTTTTTTTCCCCCATGCATTTCATGAGAGAAAACTGCAATTCACAAAACCACCACTAGATGGCGCGCGTTCGCCGTCGACAAGGTGGATGGGGCGGCGGGAGGGGCAAAACACGGGTCGGGTCAGTCACTCACTCAGTCAGTCAGTCCTCACCTACCCGGCAGTGGGGAGTGAGAGTTCTGACATACACATACATATAGGTTGTTATGATTCATTATTATCATCATTTGCTTTTCCTCTGTCGTAGCCATGACGATGGGGAGGGGGGAAGGCCCCAGTCCTTTTACTTTTCACTTGTTTATCAGAATTTTGCATTAACTTTTCCTGGGCTGGCCTTGAATGAAATTCTTCCTACCTCTTCTTTCTGAGTAGTGCAGACCAGGGTAGGTAGCATCACAATAGGGTTGTTTATGAAATAATAAAATTTCACTAACTTTTGCCATGCTTGCCCTCAAACTGTAATTCTTCTGTGTCTGCCTCCTGAATAGTTTGGATTATAAACATTTGCCACCACATTGGGTTCATATACACCTACATGA
>NW_012322729.1:0-1541 GCF_000151885.1 Dipodomys ordii
TCAGCTGTCTCCACTCTGTCCCCCGCTGTGTCTCACGCTTTGTCCCCGCTGTGTCCCACTGTGTCCCGCTGTGTCCCACTGTGCCCACACTGTGTCCCGTTGTGTCCACAGCTGTGTACCACGCTGTGTAACGCTGTGTCCCCGCTGTATCTACGCTGTTCCTCGCTGTGTCCCGCTGTGTCCCCCGCTGTGTACTCGCTGTGTCCCCAGCTGCGTCCCACTTTGTCCTAGCTGGGTCCCCCGCTGGGTCTCGCTGTGTCCCCCGCTGTGTCCCACTGTGTTCCGCTGTGTCCCGCTCTGTCCCTGCTGTGTCCCGCTGTGTCCCGCTGTGTCCCCCTGTGTGCGCGCTGTGTCCCGCTATGTACTCCGTTGTGTCCAGCTGTTTCACCGCTGTGTCCCCCGCTTTGTCCCGCTGTGTCCCGCTGTGTCCTCGGTGCCTCCCCCGCTGTGTCCCGCTGTGTCCCCCGCTGTGTCCCGCTGTGTCCCACTCTGTCCCTGCTGTGTCCCGCTGTGCCCTGCTGTGTCGTCGCTGTGTCCCCCGCTGTCTCCCGCTCTGTCCCTCGCTGTGTCTCACGATTTGTCCTTGCTTTGTCCCACTGTGTCCCGCTGTGTCCCGCTGTGCCCCCACTGTGTCCCGTTGTGTCCACAGCTGTGTAACACGCTGTGTAATGCTGTGTACCCGCTGTATCGACGCTTTGTCCCGCTTTGTCCCGCTGTGTCCTCGCTGTGTTCCCCGCTGTGTCCCGCTGTGTACCCCTCTGTGTCCCGTGCTGTGTCCCGCATTGTCCCGCTGTGTACTGTTGTGTCCCCCGCTGAGTCCCGCTGTGTCCCGCTGTGTCCCGCTGTGTCCTCGCTGTGTTCCCCGCTGTGTCCCGCTGTGTACCTCTCTGTGTCCCCTGCTGTGTCCCGCATTGTCCCGCTGTGTACTGCTGTGTCCTGGCTGAGTCCCGCTGTGTCCCCGCTGTGTCCCATGTGTCCTCGCTGTGTTCCCCGCTGTGTCCCACTGTGTCCCCACTGTGTCCCCTGCTGTGTCCCGCTGTGTCCCCCGCTGTGTCCCACGCTGAGTCCCGCTGTGTCCCCCGCTTTGTCACCGCTGTGTCTCGCTGTGTTCACGCTGTGTACCCCACTGTCTCTCGCTCTGTCCCCCACTGTGTCTCACGCTTTGTCCCCGCTGTGTCCCACTGTGTCCTGTTGTGTCCCGCTGTGCCCCCACTGTGTCCCGTTGTGTCCACAGCTGTGTACCACACTGTGTAACACTGTGTCCCCCTGTATCGACGCTGTGTCCCGCTGGGTCCCGCTTTGTCCTCGATGTTTTCCCCGCTGTGTCCCGCTGTGTCCCCATCTGTGTCCCCCGCTGAGTCCTTGCTCTGTCCCCCGATGTGTCCCGCTCTGTCCTCGATGGGTCCCCGAGCTGTGTCCCGCTGTGTCACCTGCTGTGTCTCGCTGTGCCCCCCTGTGTCCCGCTCTGTCCCTGCTGTGTCCTCGCTGTGTACTCCGTTGTGTCAGGCTGTGTCACCGCGGTGTCTCGCTGTGTCCTCTCT
>NW_012322730.1:0-1541 GCF_000151885.1 Dipodomys ordii
CTGAAGCAGAAGGAGAAGCAGGAGAAGCAGAAGAAGCAGAATCTGGAGAAGCAGAAGGAGAAGAAGAAGCAGAAAGAGAAGCAAAAGCAGAAGGAGAAACAGAAGGGGAAGCAGAAGAAACAGAAGAAGCAGAGCTAGTAGCAGAAGAAGCAGAAGATGCAGAAGCAGAAAGAGAAGCAGAAGGAAAATCAGAAGAACGAGAAGGTGAAGGAGAAGGAGAAACAGAAGGAGAAGCAGAAAGAGAAGCAGAAGAAGGAGCAGGAGAAGGAAAAGCAGCAGGAGAAGCAGAAAGAGCAGCAGAAGGAGAAGCAGAAGCAGAAACAGGAGAAGCAGAAGTAGAAGCACAAGAAGGAGAAGCAGAAGGAGAAGCATAAAGAGAAACAGAAGGAGAAGCAGGAGAAGCAGAAGCAGGAGAAGCAGAATCAAAAGAAATAGAAGAAGGATAAGAAGCAGAAGCAGAAAGAGAAGCAGAAACAGAAGGAGAAGCAGAAATAGAAGCAGAAGAAGCTGAAGAAGCAGAAGCAGAACCTGAAGCAGAAGGAGAAGCAGGAGAAGCAGAAGAAGCAGAATCTGGAGAAGAAGGAGAACCAGAAGGAGAAGCAGAAGCAGAAAGAGAAGCAAAAGCAGAAGGAGAAGCAGAAAGAGAAGCAGAAGAAACAGAAGAAGCAGAAGCAGTAGCAGAAGAAGCTGAAGATGCAGAAGCAGATAGAGAAGCAGAAGGAATAGCAGAATAACGACAAGGAGAAACAGAAGGAGAAGAAGAATGAGAAGCAGAAGGAGAAGCAGAAAAACAGAAGAAGCAGAAACAGACGGAGAAGCAGAAGAAGGAGAAGCAGAGCAGAAGAAGAAGCAGAAGGAAAAGCACAAGCAGAAGGAGATGCAGAAGCAGAAGCAGAAGGAGAAGCAGAATGAGTAGCAGAAAGAGAAGCAGGAGAAGCACAAGAAGCAGAAGCAGGAGAACCCGAAAGAGAAGAAGAAGAAGAAGCAGAAAAAGAAGCAGGAGAAGCAGGAGAAGCAGGAGAAGCTAAGAAGCAGAAGCAACTGAAGCAGAAGCAAAAGAAACAGAAGAAGCATAAGTAGCAGAAGCAAAAGGAGAAGTAGAAGCAGAAGAACGGGAAGGAGAAAGAGAAATATAAGGAGAAGCAGAAGGAGAAGCAGAAGGAGAAGCAGAAGTAGGAGAAGGAGAAGGAAGAGCAGCAGAAGCAACATGAGAAGCAGAAGGAGAAGCAGAAGCAGAATGAGAAGCAGAAAGAGAAGCAGTAGAAGCAGAAGAAGCAGGAAAAGCAGAAGCAGAAGAAAGAGAAGAAGAAGAAAAAGAAGAAGAAGAAGAAGAAGAAGAAGAAGAAGATGAAGAAGAAGAAGATGAAGAAGAAGAAGAAGTAGAAGAAGATGATGATGGAGAAGCATAATGAGAAGTATAAGGAGAAGCATAAGAAGAAGTAGTAGAAGCAGAAGAAGCAGAAGCAAGAGAAGCAGATGCAGAAGGAAAAGAATAAGCATAAGATGCAGAATTCTTAAGGAGAAGCTGAAGGGAGAAGGAT
>NW_012322731.1:0-1541 GCF_000151885.1 Dipodomys ordii
GAAGTAGTATGTGTTTTCTTGGGGGTTACGTTTGATGCTCAATTTGTAGTTTTGTATTTGAGATATTAGATGATGCATTAGCAGAATTAGTATTATATTCTGATTTGTTGATTTTTTAATCTTTAGTTATAATTTTTGTATTAGGTGAAGTAAAAGGTTAAGCATAATCAGAAATTGTTGCAGATTGAGATGTAGCACGAAAATTAGGATAATTTAGGTTAAGCAGAATCAGGTGTAGCAGAATAATCTGATTTTGCAGAATCAGATTTAGAAGCAGAATGAGAAATTGAAGCTGATGCTTAAGCAGAAGCAGAAGCAGAAGTAGAAGCAGAAGTAGGAGAAGGAGAAGCAGTAAGAGAAGTAGTAAGAGAAGCAGTTTGTGAAGCAGGTGAAGCAGAAACAGATGATACAGAAGAAGGAGAAGAAGCAGAAGATCAGAAGAAGGAGAAGAAGCAGAAGCAGAAGGAGAAGCAGAAACAGAAGGAAAAGCAGAAAGAGAAGCAGGAGAAGCAGAAGAAGCAGCAGCAGGAGAAGCAGAAGCAGAAGAAGCCGAAGAAGCAGAAGCAGAACCTGAAGTAGAAGGAGAAGCAGGAGAAGCAGAAGAAGCAGAACCTGGAGAAGCAGAAGGAGAAGCAGAAGAAGAAAGAGAAGCAAAAGCAGAAGGAGAAGCAGAAGAAACAGAAGAAGCAGAGGCAGTAGCGGAAGAAGCAGAAGATGCAGAAGCAGAAGGAGAAGCAGAAGGAAAAGCAGAAGAACGAGAAGGAGAAGTGGAAGGAGAAACAGAAGAAGAAGCAGAAAGAGAAGCAGAAGAAGGAGCAGGAGAAGGAAAAGCAGCAGGAGAAGCAGAAAGAACAGCAGAAGGACAAGCAGGAGATGTAGAAACAGGAGAAGCAGAAGCAGAAGAAAAAGGAGAAGGACAAGAAGCAGAAGCAGAAGGAGAAGCAGATACAGAAGGAGAAGGAAAAAGAGAAGGAGGGGAAGCAGAAGAAGCAGAAGCAGGAGAAGCAGAAGCATAAGAACCCGAAGAAGCAGAAGCAGAACCAGAAGCAGAAGGAGAAGCAGGAGAAGCAGAAGAAGCAGAATCTGGAGAAACAGAATGAGAAGCAGAAGGAGAAGCAGAAGCGGAAAGAGAATCAAAAGCAGAAGGAGAAGCAGAAGAAACAGAAGAAGCAGAAGCAGTAGCAGTCGCAGCAGAAGTAGAAGGAGAAGCAGAAGGAAAAGCAGAAAAAAGAGAAGGAGAAGGAAAAACAGAAGCAGAAGCAGAAGGAGAATCAGAAGGAGAAGCAGAAGAAGCAGAAGGAGAAGCGAAGGAGAAGCAGAAGAAGAAGCATAAGGACAAGGACAAGCAGAAGGAGATGCAGAAGGAGAAGCAGGAGAAGCAGAAGAAGCAGAAGCAGAAGAAGAAATAGAAGTAGGAGAAGGAGAAGGAAGAGCAGCGAAGCAATAGGAGAAGCGAAGGAGAAGCGAAGAAGAATGAGAAGCAGAAAGAGAAGCAGTGGAAGCAGAAGAAGCAGGAAAAGCAGAAGCAGAAGAAAGAGAAG
>NW_012322732.1:0-1541 GCF_000151885.1 Dipodomys ordii
TTCTCCTTCTTCTGCTACCCCCCAGTGAATATGCATCTGCTTCTATTGCATATTCTTTATCTTCTGTTTCTCCCTGCTTCTGCTTCTTCTGCTTCTCATGCTTCTCCATATGCTTCTCCTTATGCTTCTTCTTCTTCTTATTCTTCTTCTTCTTCTTCTTCTTCTTCTTCTTCTTCTTCTTCTTCTTCTTCTTCTTCTTCTTCTTCTTCTTCTTCTTCTTCTTTTTCATCTTCTTCTTCTTCTTCATTTTCTTTTTCTTCTTCATTTTCTTTTTCTTCTTCTTTTTTTTCTTCTTCGTCTTCTACTTCTTCTTCGTCTTCTTCTTCTTCTTCTTCTTCCTCTTCTTCTTCTTCTTCTTCTTCTTCTTCTTCTTCTTCTTCTTCTTCTTCTTCTTCTTCTCTTTCGTCTGCTTCTGCTTTTCCTGCTTCTTCTGCTTCTACTGCTTCTCTTTCTGCTTCTCACTCTGTTTCTGCTTCTCCTTCTGCTTCTCCTATTCCTTCTGCTGCCCTTCCTTCTCCTTCTCCTTCTCCTACTTCTGCTTCTCCTGCTTTTGCTTCTTTTGCTTCTCCTGCTCCTCCTTCTGCATCTTCTTCTGCTTCTGCTTCTCCTTCTGCTGCTTCTTCTGCTTCTGTTTCTCCTTCTTCTGCTTCTCCTTCTGATTCTCCTTCTGCTTCTCCTTCTGCTGCTCCTTCTGCTTCTCGTTCTGCTTCTGATTCTCCTTCTGCTCTTCCTACTCCTACTCCTTCTCTTTCTCCTTCTCCTTCTTCTTCTTCTGCTTCTCGTTCTGCTTCTCCTTCTGCTTCTGCTTCTGCTTCTTCTGCTTGTTCTGTTTCTTCTGCTTCAGGTCCTGCTTCTGCTTCTTCGGCTTCTTCTGTTTCTTCTTCTGCTTCTCCTGCTACTGCTTCTTCTCCTTCTCTTTCTGCTTCTCCTTCTGCTTCTCCTTCTGCTTCTTCTTCTCCTTCTGCTCCTTCTCCTTCTTCTGTTTCTTCTTCTTCTTCTTCTTCTTCTTCTTCTTTTCTTCTTCTTCTTCTTCTTCTTCTTCTTCTTCTTCTTCTTCTTCTTCTTCTTCTTCTTCTTCTTCTTCTTCTTCTTCTTCTTCTTCTTCTTCTTCTTCTTCTGCTTCTGCTTCTGCTTCTGCTTCTGCTTCTCCCGCTTCTGCTTCTTCTGCTTCTCCTTCCTTTCCTCTGCTTCTGCTTTTTCTTCTCTTTCTTCTGCTTCTCTTTCTGGTTCTGCTTCTGCTTCTTCTGATTCTCCAACTTGTCCTTCTTCTTCTCCTTCTGTTTCTGCTTCTCTTTCTGTTTCTGCATCTCCTTCTGCTTCACCTTCTGCTGCTCCTTCTTCTGTTTCTCCCTCTGCTTCTGCTTCTGCTTCTGCTGCTTCTTCTACTTCTGCTTCTCCTTCTTCTGCCTCTCCCTCTGATTCTGCTTCTTATGCTTCTTCTTTCTCTTCTGATTCTGCTTCTCCTGCTTCTGCTTCTTATGCTTCTACTGCTTCTTCTTCAAGACTTCTCCTTCTTCTGCTTCTACTTCTCTTCTCTTCTG
>NW_012322733.1:0-1541 GCF_000151885.1 Dipodomys ordii
GTAGGTCTTGAGGGTGTTGGGATTTAACAAAAACCTAAAATCAAAAAGACTCGAGCCAGGCAATCGGTGACGGGCATTCTACAATTTGAGAAGTTAAGAGGAATTCTTCAATTCAAAATTACAGTTACGTCAGGATTGTGGCGTGTAATATCTAGGAAATGATCGATCTCTCCCCCTCCCCCGCCGCAACACGTCGGCTGGCGGTCGAAACCCCGCCCTCCCCCCTCCCCGTCGTCATGGCTACGACAGAGGAAAAGCAAATGATGATAATAATGAATCATAACAACCTATATGTATGTGTATGTCAGAACTCTCACTCCCCACTGCCGGGAAGGTGAGGACTGAATGACTGAGTGAGTGACTGACCCGACCCGTGTTTTGCCCCTCCCGCCGCCCCATCCACCTTGTCGACGGCGAACGTGCGCCATCTAGTGGTGGTTTTGTGAGTTGCAGTTTTCTCTCATGAAATGCATGGGGGAAAAAAGAACAAACAAACCACGCACTGACTGACTGAGAATACCGGCCCAGGCTGGCTGGCCCCGAGAGAGACTGCCTTCTTTTCAGAGAAGGGGTGGGGTGGGGATGATGATGTGCCTCGTTGGAGTATGGGGCCCATGCATATCCAGCCCCGCCCCCCCCCGCCTTCCGGCTTCCCTGGAGTCCTGCTCCTAATTATCTCTTTAATATCTCTTTATCTTCCAGCCCCTGCTTCCTGACCGGATGGTGATATCTGAAGCACTCAGCGGCAACCAGACAGCCAGAGGGGAACGCGAGCCATCCATGCAGGTGGCGTAACCGTCCATCCTCACACCCCCACCCCTGTAGGCGATTACTCGACCACGACCACGACCTCCGACCCCCCCGCCCCGCACCAAAATCCACAACCCTACCCTCGGAACAAAATAAAACAAATTTGCTTGAATCTCACGCTGCCTTTTGTTTGTAATTGACGCAATAGGCGAAGGGGAGGGATCTCATTTCTGGTGCCTGACGGGGGAGGGGTAGGGGGGAGGGGGCGGGGGAATTGGAGAGGAGAGAAGAGGGGGCAGAGGGCATCTCAGTGTATCTGTGTGTGTGCGTGCGTGCATCTTTGAGGAAACTCAAAGATCGGACGCGACAGAGCATGTATGTAGTCCAGCCGGACCAATTTACCACGTCTCTGTCTCTTGTCTCTCTGTTTCTGTTTCTCTATTTCTCTCTCTGTGTCTCTCTTTGTCTCTGTCTGTCTGTCTGTCTGTCTGTCTGTCTGTCTGTCTGTCTGTCTGTCTCTCTCTCTCGTTTGAATTCTCTCTCCCGCCCGCCCGCCCGCCCGCACTCCCTCCCTCCTTTTCCTCTCGACTTGCCAGTCAATCCTGGGGCTTGAGCTACTGTACTGGCGCTCCAACACACAACGGTCCCACTCCGAGCCTGCCTGCCTGCCTGCCTATGCATGGGCCCCATACTCCAACGAGGCACATCATCATCCCCACCCCACCCCTTCTCTGAAAAGAAGGCAGTCTCTCTCGGGGCCAGCCAGCCTGGGCCGGTTTTCTCAGTCAGTC
>NW_012322734.1:0-1541 GCF_000151885.1 Dipodomys ordii
CATTTCTATACATATATTTTTTCACATGACATCCTCTTTTGTGATTGTTTATGGTAGGAAGTCTAGATTGATCCCAGCTACTCCATTAAAGTTAGAGTTAGAAGTTTTCCATTTTATTTCTTGGTGAAAATTTTCTTGGCAAGGATATTTAAACTGGTACAAATCAGAGCTAGCCTCTCTCTCTCTCCCTCTCTTTCTCTCTCTCTCTCTGATTTCCTGCCTATCAGGTCTCTGAGCACAGGACCATGGCTTACCAAGTTCTTCTAGTGTATGCTGTGATCTTCTAGTGTGTGCACTGTCATGTTGTGCTTCAAAGGCCACCACGCCTGCACCTGGAAGAGGAGCTGCTCCAAAGTCAGCCTGCACAGGTGTGCCTGCCTCTTTCTTTATGTCAAAGCCCCCATAGCTACTGGGGTGGACTAAGTAGATGCCAATGTGCCAGGACTGCTGACTGCTGACTGTGGGCAACTCGACAACTCAAGCACAGCCTTTTTTTTTTTACCAAAGTCAGAGGTCTGCGTTGGATCCTGGGGGCACTGCCCTGTTGGTGACTGTGCTAGTAGCAAGGCTGTGGGCTGCAGAAGCCTCACTGTGGCCTGACTTCTGGGGAACAATATATGTCAAAGGCTTCTCTGGGCTCTTTTCAGAATACATGGGTAAGTTCAGCAAGCAGAAGATGAGATCAGTGGGCCCCAAAACACAGGGTAGGCAATGGACCTTGGAGGAACAGGGCTGTCCAGGTTGGCAGGTGGCAGATGGTGAGCCTATATTAGTAGTCTGCTGGCTTCCAGAAGAAAAGCTAGACTTGCTTGCTACCCAGAAATATCCCTCTAAAACTGGTTGCACCAGAGTCCCATGCTGTTTGGGAGAAACTGCTAAAGACTGCAATAGATGGACCAGGATCATTTGGTGCTCTTTGCGAGCAATTCAGTGCTGGCTCTGGCAGGGGGATCTGAAGGTTCCCTAACACTGCAGATCTAGGGAAGCCAGAGCCCAACCAGACACCAGAATTGGCCAGCTGCACACTAGACAGGCTGGTGGGTGAAACCTTGCTTGATGGCTTTGCAGGGTCCTCAACCTGACCCACCTCCCAGTACAAGAAGCTGCCTAGTATCTCCTCAACCATAGAAGTTGGGCACAGCAGCTCTCCCAGCTTGGACATGGAGTGTCCAGCTGGCTAGAGGCTGCTGTGGTCAGTGTGGATCTGGGAGGAGTGGCAGGCCTGCTGCTGGAGGGAGCAGATACCCCTTCCAAGGCTTCTGGGGGAAGGATAGCCCCCAGAAATGGACTTATGGAAAGGCTGGTCTGCCCTGCCCAATGAGAACACCTCCAGCTTGTTTGACTGTTTGGTTGGGTGGGGAGTCGTCCCTTGGGGTCAGTGATATTAGGAGACAGTTTTGGTGAGATTATCCACCCCTGCGGGAGCAAAAGAAAAAGGCTGGCTGAACTGCGCATGGCAGGTGGAGTTGAGATCATGGCTGTTTCTGTCTTGAATGAACATGAGGCTTTGTCATCAGAGGACAAGTGACCGGATGCTGGCA
>NW_012322735.1:0-1541 GCF_000151885.1 Dipodomys ordii
CCACTGTGTCGCGCTGTGTCCTCGCTGTGTCCCACGCTGTGTCCCGCTGTGTCCCTCTGTGTCCCGCTGTGTACTGCTGTGTCTCCCGCTGAGTCCCGCTGTGTCCCCCCTGTGTCCCACTGTGTCCCACCTGTGTCCCCCACTGTGGCCGGCTGTGTCCTGCTGTGTCCCCCACTTTGTCCCCCGCTGTGTCTCATGCTGTGTCCCGCTGTGTCCACTGCTGTGTCCCCTTTGTGTCCCACTGATTGCCCCGCTATGTCCCGCTGTGTCCTCGCTGTGTCCCCCGCTGTGTCCCGCTGTGTCTTCCTGTGTCCCCCAATGTGTCCCGCTGTGTCCCCCTCTGTGTTCAGCTGTGTCCCGCTGTGTCCCATATGTATCGACGCTGTGTCCCGCTGGGTTCCGCTGGGTCCTCGCTGTGTCTCCCGCTGTGTCCCGCCGTGTCCCCCGCTGTGTCCAGCTGTGTCTACTGCCGTGTCCCACTGTGTCCCGCTGTGTCCCGCTGTGTCCCACGCTGTGTCCCGCTGTGTCCTCGCTGTGTCCCCCGATGTGTCCCTTTGTTTCCCCATCTGTGTAACCCGCTGTGTCCCGCTTTGTCCCCGCTGTATCAACGCTGTGTCCCGCTGTGTCCCGATGTGTCCTCGCTGTGTCCCCCGCTGCCTCCCGCTTTGTCCCACGCTGTGTCCTGCTGTGTCCCGCTGTGTCCTCGCTGTGTCCCGCTGTGTCCCCACTTTGTCCCCCGCTGTGTCCCACTGTGTCCCGCTGTGTAATCTGCTGTGTCCCCATATGTCCCTGCAGTGTCCCCGCTGTGTCCCGCTGTGGCCTCCCTGTGTCCCCCGCTGTGTCCCGCTGTGTCCCCCGCTGTGTCCCCGCTGTGTCCCGCTGTGTCCCCCTCTCTGTCCCGCTGTGTCCTCACTGTGTCCCGCGTTGTGTCCCGCTGTGTCCCATGCTGTGTCCGACTGTGTCCCGCTGTGTCCCGCTCTGTCCCCGATGTGTCCCGCTGTGTTCCCGCTGAGTTCCGCTCTGTCCCCCGTTGTGTCCCCGCTGGGTCCCGCTGGGTCCCACTGTGTCCCTTGTTGGGTCCCTGCTGTGTCCCGCTGTGTCCCGCTGTGTCCCCCGCTCTGTCCCCCGCTGTGTCCGTCTGTGTCCCCTGCTGTGTCCCGCTATGTCCTGCTGTGTGCCCCACTTTGACCCGCTGTGTCCCCGCAGTGTCCCCGCAGTGTCCCCGCTGTGTCCCACTGTGTCCCGTCGTGTCCAGCTTTGTCCCCCGCTGTGTCCCCCACTGAGTCCCCTCTGTGACCCCGCTATGTCCTGCTCTGTCCTCGCTGTGTCCCCCGCTGTGTCCCGCTTTGTCCTCCGCTGTGTCGCACTTTGTCCCGATGTGTCCTCGCTGTGTCCCCCGCTGTGTCCTGCTGTGTCTTCGCTGGTTCCCCCGTTGTGTACCACTCTGTCCCTCACTGTGTCCCGCTGTGTCATGCTGTGTCCCGCTCTGTCCCCGCTGTGCCCCACTTTGTCCCCCTCACTGTCCCCCACTGTGTCCACTG
>NW_012322736.1:0-1541 GCF_000151885.1 Dipodomys ordii
TCTACTTCTCATTCTGCTTCTGCTTCTCCATTCTTATGCTTCTCATCTCTGCTTCTCCTTCTGCTTTTTCTGCTTCTCCTTCTTCTGATTTTCCTACTTCTCCTTCTCTTTCTGCTTCTCCTTCTTTAGATTCTTGCTCTTCTTCTTCTCCTTCTTCTTGTTCTTCTTCTTCTTGTTCTTCTTCTTCTTGTTCTTCTTCTTCTTCTTCATCTTCTACTTCTTGTTCTTGTTCTTGTTCTTGTTCTTCTTGATCTTTTTCTTGTTCTTCTTCCTCCTCTTCTTCTTCTTCTTCTTCTTCTTCTCCTTCTTCTGCTTCTGCTTCTACTTCTTTTTCTTCTGCTTCTACTTCTCCTTCTTCTGCTTCTTCTTTTACTGCTGCTTCTCCTTCTACTTCTGCTTCAATTTCTCCTTCTTCTGCTTCTCATTCTGCTTCTTCTTCTGCTTCTCATTCTTCTGCTTCTTCTGCTTCTCCTTCTTCTTCTCCTTCTTCTTCTGCTTAACCTTCTGATTCCCCTACTCCTAATCCTTCTCTTTCTCATTATCCTTCTTCTTCTCCTGCTTCTCCTTCTGCTTCTCCTTCTTCATCTTCTAATTCTTCTTCTTCTTGTTCTCCTTCTCCTTCTTCTCCTTCTCTTCTTTCCTTTCTCTTTCTCCTTCTCCTTCTTCTTCTGCTTCTCCTCCTTCACTTTTTCCTACTGCTTCTCATTCTGCTTCTGCTTCTTCTGCTTCTCCTGCTTCTCTTTCTTCTTCTGCTTATCCTTCTGCTTCCCCTACTCCTAATCCTTCTCCTTCTTGTTCTCCTTCTTCTCCTGCTGCTTCGCATCCGCTTCTTCTGCGTTTTCTGTTTCTTCTGCTTCTGCTTCAGCTTCTGCTTCTTCTGCTTCTCCTTCTGCTTCAGTTTCTGCTTCTGCTTCTTCGGCTTCTTCTGTTTCTTCTGCTTCTGCTTCTCCTGCTTCTTCTTCTTCTGCTTTTCCTGCTTCTACTTCTTCTTCTCCTTCTCCGACTTCTGCTTCTCTTTCTGCTTCTGCTTCTTCTGATTCTCCTGCTTCTCCTTCTTCTTCTCCTTCTGTTTCTGCTTATCTTTCTGCTTCTGTTTCTCCTTCTGCTGCTCCTTTTCTTTCTCCTTCTTCTGCTTCTCCCTCTGCTTCTGCTGCTTATGCTTCTTCTTTTTCTTCTGCTTCTGCTTCTCCTGCTTCTGCTTCTTCTGCTTCTCTTTATGCTTCTGCTTCTTCTGCTTCTCCTTCTGCCTCTGCTACTTCTGCTTTTCCTGCTTCTCCTTCTGCTTCTTCTGTTTCTCCTTCTAATTCGGTCTGCTTTTCCTTCGGCTTCTCCTTCTCCTTCTGCTTCTGCTTCTTCTGTTTCTTCTGTTCCTCCTTCTGCTTCTCCTTCTACTTTTGCTTCTCTTTCTGCTTCTCCAGATTCTGCTTCTTCTGCTTCTCCTTCTGCTTCAGGTTCTGCTTCTCTTTCTTCGGTTTCTGCTTCTGCTTCTACTGCTTCTGCTTCTTCTGCTTCTCCTGCTTCTCTTTCTGCTTCTCCTTCTG
>NW_012322737.1:0-1541 GCF_000151885.1 Dipodomys ordii
TCCCGTTGTGTCTCGCTGTATCCCTGCTGTGACCCTCAGTGTCCCGGTGTGTCCACGCTGTGGCCCCGCTGTGTCCCACGCTATGTCCCCCACTGTGTTCTGCTTTGTCCCCCGCTGTGTCCTGTTGTGTCCCCAGCTGTGTACCTCGCTGTGTCCCGCTGTGTCCACGCTGTATCGACGCTGGGTCCCACTGGGTCCCGCTGTGTCCTCCCTGTGTCCCCAGCTATGTCCCGCCATGTCTGCCACTGTGTCCCGCTGTGTCTACTGCTTTGTCCCCGCTGTGTCCCGCTGTGTCCCGCTGTGTCCTCGCTGTGTCCCCCGCTGTCTCCCGCTTTGTCCCCCGCTTTGTTCCGCTGTGTCACGCTGTGTCCTCCCTGTGTCCCCCGCTGTATCCCGCTGTGTCCCCGCTATGTCCCCAGCTGTGTCCCGCTGTGTTCCGCTGTGTCCCCCGCTGTGTCCAGCTATGTTCCCGCAGTGTCCCGCTGTGTCCCGCTGTGTCCTCACTGTGTCCCCCGCTGTGTCCCGTTGTGTCCCCAGCTGTGTACCTCGCTGTGTCCCGCTGTGTCCCCGCTGTATCGACGCTGGGTCCCACTGGGGTCCCGCTGTGTCCTCCTGTGTCCCCAGCTATGTCCCGCCGTGTCCGCCAGTGTGTCCCGCTGAGTCTACTGCTTTGTCGCCGCTGTGTCCCGCTGTGTCCCACTGTGTCCTCGCTGTGTCCCACGCTGTGTTCTGCTGTTGCCTCGCTTTTTTCCTCACTGTGTCCCGCTGTGTACCCCTCTGTGTCCCCCGCTGTTTCCCGCTGTGTCCCCCGCTGTGTTCCTGCTGTGTCCCCGCTGTGTCCCGCTGTGTCCCGCTGTGTACTGCTGCGTCCCCCGCTGAGTCCCGCTGTGTCCCCGCTGTGTCCCAATGTGTCCTCGCTCTGTCCCCCGCTGTGTACCGCTGTGTCCTTCCTGTGTCCCCCGCTGTGCCCCGCTGTGTCCCGCTGTGTCCCCCGCTGTGTCCCCCGCTATGTCCCGCTGTGACCCCCACTGTGTCCCGCTCTGTCCTTGCTGTGTCCCCCACTGTGTGCCGCTGTGTCCTCGCTGTGTCCCCCGCTGTGTCGCGCTGTGTCCTTTTGTGTCACGCTGTTTCCCCGCTGTGTCCCTCTGTGTACCTCGCTGTGTCCAGCTTTGTCCCCGCTGTGTCTCGCTGTGTCCCACGCTCTGTCCCACACTGTGTCCCGCAGTGTCCCCCGCTGTGTCCTGCTGTGTCCCCCGCTGTGTCCCGCTGTGTCCCCCGCTGTGTCCCCGCTGTGTCACCGCTGTGTCCCGCTATTTCTTCGCTGTGTCCCCTGCTGTCTCCCTCTCTGTCCCCCGCTGTGTCTCACGCTTTGTCCCTGCTGTGTCCCACTGTGTCCCGCTGTGTCCGGCTGTGCCCCCACTGTCTCCCATTGTGTCCACAACTGTGTACCACACTGTGTAATGCTGTGTCCACGCTGTATCGACGCTCTGTCCCAATGTGTCCCGCTGTGTCCACGCTGTGTTCCCCGCTGTGTCCCGCTG
>NW_012322738.1:0-1541 GCF_000151885.1 Dipodomys ordii
GGACACAGCGGGGACACTGCAGGGACACAGTGGGACAAAGCAGGGTACACATCAGGACACAGCAGGACACAGCGGGGGACAGAGTGACGGGACACAGCGTGGACACAGCGGGGGACACAGCGAGGACACAGCGGGACCCAGCGGGACACAGCGTCGATACAGCGGTGACACAGCGGGACACAGCGGGTTACACATCTGGTGACACAATGAGACACATCGGGGGACACAGGGAGGACACAGTGGAACACAGCGTGGGACACAGCGAGGACACAGCGGGACACAGCGGGACACAGCAGGGGACAGAGCGGGGGACACAGCGAGGACATAGCGGGAACCAGCGGGACATAGCGTCGATACAGCAGGGACACAGCGGGACACAGTGGGGTACACAGCTGGGGAAACAACGGGACAGAGCAGGGGACACAGCGAGGACACAGCGGAACACAGCGTGGGACACAGCGAGGACACAGCGGGACACAGCGAGACACAGCGTGGACACAGCAGGGACACAGCAGGGACACAGCGGGATACAACGGGACACAGCGGGGGACACAGCGGGGGACACAGCAGGACACAGCGGGGGACACAGCGGGACACAACGGGGAACACAGCGAGGACACAGCGGGACCAGGTGGGACACAGCGTCGATACAGCGGGGACACAGCGGGACACAGCGCGTTACACAGCTGGGGACACAAAGGGATACAGTGGGGGACACAGCGGGACACAGCGAGACACAGTGGGACACAGTGGGGACAAAGCGTGAGACACAGCGGGGGACAAAGCGGGAGACAGCAGGGGACACAGCGAGGACACTGCGGGCAATTGCGGGGACACAGTGGAGGACACAGCATTACACAGCAGGACACAGCGGGGACACAGCAGGGACACAGCGGGGGACACAGGGGGACACAGCGGGACACAGCGAGGGACACAGCGGGACACAGCGGGACACAACAGGACACAGCGGGGGACAAAGCGGGACACCACGGGACACAGTGTGACACAGCGGGACACAGCGGGTTACACAGCTGGGGACACAACGGGAAACAGCGGGGGACACAGCGGGACACAGCTGGGACAAAGCAGGGGACATAGCGGGGGACAGACCGGGACACCACGGAACACAGCGGGACACAGCTAGAAACAGCGGGGACCCTGCGGGA
The DNA here is from genome assembly GCF_000151885.1 of Dipodomys ordii. Taxonomy (NCBI): domain Eukaryota; kingdom Metazoa; phylum Chordata; class Mammalia; order Rodentia; family Heteromyidae; genus Dipodomys; species Dipodomys ordii. The sequence continues at coordinate 1,167 of NW_012322738.1, forward strand.
ACACAGCGGAATACAGTGGGGGACACAGCGCGGTACACAGCTGGGGACACAAAGCGACACAGTGGGAGACACAGCGGGACACAGCGAGACACAGTGGGACACAGTGGGGACAAAGCGTGAGACACAGTGGGGGACAGAGCGGGAGACAGCGGGGGACACAGCGAGGACACAGCGGGACACAGCGGGGACACAGCGGGGACTCAGCGGGGGACACAGCGTGGGACAAAGCGGAACACCACGGAACACAGCGGGACACAGCGGGACACAGCGAGACACAGCAGGGACACAGCAGGGACACAGCAGGGACACAGCGGGGGATACAGCGGGACACAACGGGACACAGCGGGGGACACAGCAGGACACAGCGGGGGACAC
>NW_012322739.1:0-1541 GCF_000151885.1 Dipodomys ordii
GTCCTTCTCCTTCTGCTTCTCCTTCTTCTACTTCTCTTTCTACTTCTGCTTCTTCTGATTCTCCAACTTCTCCTTCTCCTTCTCCTTCTGTTTCTGCTTCTCTTTCTCCTTCTGCATCTCCTTCTGCTTCACCTTCTGCTGCTCCTTCTCCTTCTTCTGTTTCTCCCTCTGCTTCTGCTTCATTATGCTTCTTCTTTTTCTTCTGGTTCAGCTTCTCCTGCTTCTACTTCTTATGCTTCTACTGCTTCTTATCCTTCTTCTGCTTCTTCTGCTTCTACTTCTCTTCCTGCTTCTGCTTCTCCTGCTTGTTTTTCTGCTTCTTCTGCTGTTTTTTCTACTTCCCCTTCTGCTTCTCTTTTGGCTTCTCCTTCTGCTTCTGCTTCTTCTGTTTCTGCTGCCTGAATTTCTGGTTCTACTTCTTCTGCTGCTTCTCCTTCTGCTTCTGCTTCTCCTTCTGCTTCTGTTTCTGCTTCTTCTCTTTCGGCTTCTCCTGCTTCTGCTTCTTGTCCTCCTCCTGCTTCTCTTTCTGATTCTCATTCTGCTTCTGCTTCTCCTTCTGCTTCTGCTTCTCCTCCTTCTCCTTCTCCTACATCTGCTTCTCCTTCAGCTTCTGCTTCTTCTGCTTCTCCTTCTGCATCTCCTTCTGCTTCTGCTTGTCTTATGCTTCTTCTTCTGCCTCTGCTTCTCCTTCTCCTTCTTTTGCTTCTCCTTTTGCTTCTGCTTCTTCTGCTTTTCTTGCTTCTCCTTCTACTTCTGCTTCTTCTGCTTCTCCTTCTGCATCTTCTTCTGCTTCTGCTTCTCCTACTCCTTCTGCTTCTCCTTCTGATTCTCCTTCTGCTTCTTCTTCTTCTGCTTTACCTGCTTCTCTTTCTGCTTCTCCTTCTGCTTCTCCTTCTGTTTCTCCTTCTCCTTATTGTTATTCTGCTTTTCCTTCTGATTCTGCTACAACTGCTACTGCTTCTACTTCTTCTGTTTCTTCTGATTCTCCTTCTGCTTTTGATTCTCTTTCTGCTTCTGCTTCTCCTTCTGCTTCTCATTCTGCTTCTCCAGATTCTGATTCTTCTGCTTCTCCTGCTTCTCCTTCTGCTTCAGGTTCTGCTTCTGCTTCTTCGGATTCTTATGCATCTGCTTCTTCTGCTTCTGCTTCTTCTGCTTCCCCTCCTTCTCTTTCTGCTTCTCCTTCTGCTTCTGCTTCTTGTCCTTCTCCTGTTTCTTCTGCTTGTTCTTCTCCTGTTTCTGCATCTCCTGCTTCTACTTCTGCTTTTCTTTCTGCTTCTCTTTCTGCTTCTCCTGCTGCTTTTCCTTCTCCTGCTCCTTCTTCTGCTTCTCTTTCTGCTTCTCCTTCTGTTTCTCCTTCTCCTTCTCCTTCTCGTTCTTCTGCTTTTCCTTCTGCTTCTCCTTCTGCTTCTACATGTTCTGCTACTGCCTCTGCTTCTTCTGTTTCTTCTGCTTCTCCTTATGCTTCTCCTTCTGCTTTTGCCTCTCTTTCTGCTAAGAGCTTCTCCTTCTGCTTCTCCAGATTCTGCTTCTTCTGCTTCTCC
>NW_012322741.1:0-1540 GCF_000151885.1 Dipodomys ordii
TTCTTCTGCTTCTCCTTCTTATTCTCCTACTGCTTGTCCTTCTGTTTCCCTTCTCCTTCTTGTTCTTCTGCTTTTCCTTCTGCTTCTCGTTCTGCTTCTGCTACAACTGCTACTGCTTCTACTTCTTCTGTTTCTTCTGCTTCTCCTTCTGCTTTTGATTCTCTTTCTGCTTCTGCTTCTCCTTTTGCTTCTCCTTCTGCTTCTCCAGATTCTGCTTCTTCTGCTTCTCCTGCTTCTCCTTCTGCTTCAGGTTCTCCTTCTGCTTCTTCACATTCTTATGCTTCTGCTTCTCCTGCTTCTGCTTCTTCTGCTTTCCCTCCTTCTCTTCCTGCTTCTCCTTCTGTTTCTGCTTCTCCTTCTGCTTCTGCTTCTTGTCCTTCTTGTGTTTCTTCTGCTTCTGCTTCTCAAGTTTCTGCATCTCCTGCTTCTCATTCTGCTGCTCTTTCTGCTTCTCCTGCTGCTTTTCCTTCTCCTGCTCCTTCTTCTGCTTCTCTTTCTGCTTCTACTTCTGTTTCTCCTACTCCTTCTCCTTCTCGTTCTTCAGCTTTTCCTTCTGCTTCTCCTTCTGCTTCTGCATCTTCTGCTTCTTCTGCTACTGCCTCTGCTTCTTCTGTTTCTTCTGCTTCCCCTTCTGCTTCTCCTTCTGCTTTTGCTTCTCTTTCTGCTTCTGCTTCTCCTTCTGCTTCTCCAGATTCTGCTTCTTCTGCTTCTCCTGCTTCTCTTTCTGCTTCAGGTTCTGCTTCTGCTTCTTCGGCTTCTTCTGCTTCTGCTTCTCCTGCTGCTGCTTCTTCTGCTTCTCCTGCTTCTCTTTCTGCTTTTCCTTCTGTTTCTGCTTCTCCTTCTGCTTCTGCTTCTTCTCCTTCCTATGTTTCTTCTGCTTCTGCTTCTCCTGATTCTGCTTCTCCTGCTTCTCGTTGTGCTTCTCTTTCTGCTTCTCTTTCTGCTTCTCCTTCTCCTTCTTCTGCTTCTGCTTCTGCTTCTCCTTCTGCTTCTGCTTCAATTTCTCCTTCTGCTTCTCATTCTGCTTCTGCGTCTTCTGTTTCTTCTGCTTCTCCTGCTTCTGCTTCTCCTGCTTCTCCTACTTCTCGTGCTGCTTCTCCTTCTGCGTCTCTTTCTGCTTCTGCTTATCCTTTTGCTTCTCCTACTCCTAATCCTTCTCTTTCGCCTTCTCCTTCTCCTTCTTCTGATTCTCCTGCTTCTCCTTCTGCATCTTCTTCTGGTTCTGCTTCTGCTTCTGCTGCTTCTTCTGCTTCTGCTTCTTCTTCTGCTTCTCCCTCTGATTCTGCTTCTTCTGCTTATTCTTTTTCTTCTGCTTCTCCTGCTTCTGCTTCTTCTGCTTCTACTGCTTCTCCTTCTCCTTCTCCTTCTCCTTCTTCTTCTTCTTCTTCTTCTTCTTCTTCTTCTTCTTCTTCTTCTTCTTCTTCTTCTTCTTCTTCTTCTTCTTCTTCTTCTTCTTCTTCATCTTCTTCATCATCATCAACTTCTTCTTCATCTTTTCTTCTACTTCTTCTCTTTCTGCTGCTTCTGCTTTTCCTGCTTC
>NW_012322742.1:0-1540 GCF_000151885.1 Dipodomys ordii
CCATCTGTATCGACGCTGTGTCCTGCTGGGTCCCGCTGTGTCCTCGATGTGTTCCCTGTTGTGTCCCGCTGTGTCCCCCGCTGTGTCCTCCGCTGTGTCCTGCTGTGTCCCTGCTGTGTCCCCGCTGTGTCCCGCTGTGTCCCGCTTTGTCCTCGCTGTGTCCCAAGCTGTGTACCGCTGTGTCCCCCGCTGTGTCCCGCTGTGTCCTGCTGTGTCCCCGTTGTGTCCCACTGTGTCCCGCGCTGTGTCCCGCTGTGTACCGCTGTGTCCCGCTGTGTCCTGCTGTGTCCACGCTGTGTTCCCGGCTGTGTCCCGCTGTGTACCCCTCTGTGTCCCCCGCTGTGTCCCGCTGTGTCCCCCGCTGTGACCCACTGTGTCCCGCTGTGTCCCCCGCTGTGACCAGCTGTGTCCCGCTTTGTCCCCTGCTGTGTCCCCACTGTGTGCCCCTTGTGTCCCGCTGTGTACCCTGCTGTGTCCAGCTGTGTCCCGCTGTGTCCCCTCTCTGTCCCCTGCTGTCCCCCTTAGTGTCTCCCGCTGTGTCCCCTCTCTGTCCCCTGCTGTCCCCCGCTGTGTCTCCCGCTGTGTCCCGCTGTGTCCCGCTGTGTCCCGCTGTGTCGCCCGCTTTGTCCCGCTGTGCCCCTGCAGTGTCCCCGCTGTGTCACACTGTGTCACACTGTGTCCCTTGTTGTCTCGCTTTGGCCCCCGGTGTGACCTCGCTGTGTTTCTCGCTGTGTTCCGCTGTGTACCCTTCTGTGTCCCCCGCTGTGTCCCGCTGTGTACCCCGCTGTGTCCAGCTGGGTCTTCGCTTTGTCCCTCGCTGTCTCCTGCTTTGTCCCACGCTGTGTCCCGCTGTGACCCGCTGTGTCCTCGCTGTGTCCCCCGCTGTGTCCCGCTGTGTCCCCCGCTGTGACCCGCTGTGTCCTGCTGTTTCCCCCACTGTGTCCCTGCTGTCTCCCCGGTGTGTCACACTGTTTCCCGCTGTGTACTGCTGTGTCTCCCGCTGAGTTCCTCTGTGTCCCGCTGTGTCCCAATGTGTCCTCGCTGTGTCACGCTCTGTCCTGCTCTGTCCCCGCTGTGTCCTGCTTTGTCCCGCTGTGTCCCCACTGTGTGCCCGCTGTGTCCCTCTGTGTACCCTGCTGTGTCTGCTGTGTCCCCTCTCTGTCCTCTGCTGTCCCCCGCTGTGTCCCCCGCTGTGTCCCCCACTGTGACCCGCTGTGTCCCGCTGTGTCCCCCGCTGTGTCCCCACTGTGTGCCCCCTGTGTCCCACTGTGTACCCCGCTGTGTCCAGCTGTGTTCCCGCTGTGTCCACTGCTGTGTCCTGCTGTGTACCCCGCTGTGTCCCGCTATGTTCCCGCAGTGTCCCCGCTGTGACCCGCTGTGTCACGCTCTGTCCCTGCTGTGTCCCGCTGTGTCCCCCTATGTCCCCCGCTGTGTCCCGCTATGTTTCCGCAGTGTCCCCGCTGTGTCCCGCTGTGTCCCACTGTGTCCCGTGAGTCCCAGTTTGTCCTTCGCTGTGTCCCCAGGTGAGTCCCCGCTGTGT
>NW_012322743.1:0-1540 GCF_000151885.1 Dipodomys ordii
TACCGCTTTGTCACCCGCTGTGTCGCGCTGTGTCCCGCTGTGTCCTCGCTGTGTCCCCCGCTGTGTCTGCTGTGTCCCCGCTGTGTCCACTGCTGTGTCTGCTGTGTCCGCGCAGTGTCACAGCTGTGTCCAGCTGTGTACTGCTCTCTCCCGTAGTGGCCCGCTGTGTCCAGCTGTGTTCCCACTCTGTCCCGCTGTTTCTTCACTGTGTCCCCCGTTGTGTCCGACTGTGTCCCCTGCTGTGTCCGACTGTGTCACGCTATGTCCCGCTCTGTCCCTGATGTGTCCCGATGTGTCCCGATGTGTCCACTGCTGTGTCTCCCTGTGTCCCCCTGTGTCACGCTGTGTCCCGCTGTGTCCCCCACTTTGTCCCATTGTGTCCCAGCTGTGTACCCCGCTGTGTCCCCCTGTGTCATCGCTGTTTCAATGCTGTGTCCCGCTGGGTCCCGCTGGGTCCTCGCTGTGTTCCCCGCTGTGTCCCGCTGTGACCCCCACTCTGTCCTCCGCTCTGTCCCCTGCTGAGTCCCCGCTGTATCCCCGCTGTGTCCTGCTGTGTCCTCGCTGTGTCCCCCGCTGTCTCCTGCTCTGTCCCCCGTTGTGTCTCAAACTTTGTCCCGGCTGTGTCCCGTTGTGGCCCCCTGTGTCCTGTTGTGTCCCCAGCTGTGTACCTCGCTGTGTCCCGCTGTGTCCCCGCTGTACCGACGCTGTGTCCCGCTGTGTCCTCGCTGTGTTCCCCGCTGTGTCTCGCTGTGTTCCCCGCTGTGTCCTGTTGTGTCCCCAGCTGTGTACTCCGCTGTGTACCGCTGTATTGACGCTGTGTCCCACTGGCTCCCGCTGTTTCCTTCCTGTGTTCTCCGCTGTGTCTCGCTGTGTCCCCGCTGTACCGACGCTTTGTCCCCGCTGTGTCCCGCTGTGTCCCGCTGTATCCTCGCTGTGTCCCCCGCTGTGTCCCATTGTGTCCCCAGCTGTGTCCCCCGCTATGTCCCGCTGTGTCTACTGCTGTGTCCACGCTGTGTCCCGCTGTGTCTCGCTGTGTCCCGCTGTGTCCTCTCTGTGTCCCCTGCTGTGTTCCGCTGTGTCCTCGCTGTGTCCCCCGCTGTGTCCCCATTGTGTTCCCCGCTGTGTCGCTCTGTGTCCCGCTGTGTCCCCTGCTGTGTCTGCTGCTGAGTCCTGTTATGTTCCCCGCTGTGTCACCAATGTGTCCCACTGTGTCCCTCGCTGTGTCCATCTGTGTCTCGATGTGCCCCCACTCTGTCCCGTTGTGTCCACAGCTGGGTACCAAGCTGTGTAACACTGTGTCCCCGCTGTATAGACGCTGTGTCCTGCAGGGTCCCGCTGTATCCTCGCTGTGTTCCCCTCTGTGTCCCGCTGTGTCCCCAGCTGTGTCCCCCACTGTGTCCCGCTGTGTCCTCGCTGAGTCCCCTGCTGTGTCCCGCTGTGTCCTCCGCTGTGTTCCGCTGTGTCCCGCTATGTCCCGCTCTGTCCCAAAAAAAGTCCCGCTGTGTCCCCGCTGTGAACCCGCTGTGTCCCGCTGTGTACT
>NW_012322744.1:0-1540 GCF_000151885.1 Dipodomys ordii
GAAGAAGAAGAAGCAGGAGAATCAGAAACAGATGATATCAGAAGGAGAAGAGCAGAAGCAGTAAGGAGAAGCAGAAGGAGAAGCAGAAGAAGCAGAAGCTGAAGCAGAAGAAGAAGAAAAGAGAAAAAGCAGAAAGAAGCAGAAGAAGAAGCAGCAGGAGAAGCAGAAGAAGAAGAAGGAGAAGGAGAAAGAGAAGGATTAGGAGTAGGAGAAACAGAAGGATAAGCAGAAGCAGAAAGAGAAGGAGAATGAGAAGGAGAAGCAGGAGAAGCAGAAGCAGAAGAAACATAGGAAGGAGAAGAAGCAGAAGGAGAAGGAGAAACAGAAGGAATAGCAGAAAGAGAAGCAGAAGAAGCAGCAGCAGCAGAAGCAGAAGAAGAAGAAGGAGAAGGAGAAAGAGAAGGATTAGGAGTAGGAGAAACAGAAGGATAAGCAGAAGCAGAAAGAGAAGGAGAATGAGAAGGAGAAGCAGGAGAAGCAGAAGAAGCAGAAGCAGGAGAAGCAGAAGCAGAAGAAGCATAGGAAGGAGTAGAAGCAGAAGGAGAAGCAGGAGAAGCAGAAGAAGCAGAATTTGGAGAAGAAGGAGAACCTGAAGGAGAAGGAGAAGCAGAAAGAGAAGCAAAAGCAGAAGGAGAAGCAAAAAGAGAAGCAGAAGAAAAAGAAGAAGCAGAAGCAGAAGCAGTAGCAGAAGAAGTTGAAGATGCAGAAGCAGATAGAGAAGCAGAAGGAATAGCAGAATAACGACAAGGAGAAACAAAAGGAGAAGAAGAATGAGAAGCAGAAGGAGAAGCAGGAAAAACAGAAGAAGCAGAAACAGACGGAGAAGCAGAAGAAGGAGAAGCAGAAGAAGAAGAAGAAGGAAAAGCACAAGCAGAAGGAGATGCAGAAGGAGTAGCAGGAGAAGCAGAAGAAGCAGCAGCAGGAGAAGCAGAAGCAGAAGAAGCAGAAGAAGCACAAGCAGAACCTGAAGCAGAAGGAGAAGCAGGAGAAGCAGAAGAAGCAGAATCTGGAGAAGCAGAAGGAGAAGCAGAAGCAGAAAGAGAAGCAAAAGCAGAAGGAGAAGCAGAAGGGGAAGCAGAAGAAACAGAAGAAGCAGAGGCAGTAGCAGAAGAAGCAGAAGATGCAGAAGCAGAAGGAAAAGCAGAAGAACGAGAAGGAGAAGGAGTAGGAGAAACAGAAGGAGAAGCAGAAAGAGAAGCAGAAGAAGGAGCAGGAGAAGGAAAAGCAGCAGGAGAAGCAGAAAGAGCAGCAGAAGGAGAAGCAGGAGATGCAGAAACTTGAGAAGCAGAAGCAGAACAAACAGGAGAAGGACAAGAAGCAGAAGCAGAAGGAGAAGCAGAAACAGAAGGAGAAGCAGGAAGAGAAGGAGGGAAAGCAGAAGAAGCAGAAGCAGGAGAAGCAGAAGCATAAGAATGTGAAGAAGCAGAAGGAGAACCTGAAGCAGAAGGACAAACAGGAGAAGCAGAAGAAGCAGAATCTGAAGAAGCAGAATAAGAAGCAGAAGGAGAAGCAGAAGCAGAAAGAGAATCAAAAGCAAAAG
>NW_012322745.1:0-1540 GCF_000151885.1 Dipodomys ordii
CCGTCGTCTTGGCTAAGACAGAGGAATAGAAAAAAATGATTGTAAGGAATAATAACAAATCCCCCCGCCCCCCCTCGCCTTCGGGCTTCCCTGGAGTCCTGCTCCTAATTATCTCTTTAATATATCTTTATCTTCCAGTCCCTGCTTCCTGACCGGATGGTGATATCTGAAGCACTCAGCGGCAACCAGACAGCCAGAGGGGAACGCGAGCCATCCATGTAGGTGGCGTAACCGTCCATCCTCACCCCCCCTCCGCAGGCGATTACTCGACCACGACCACGACCTCCGACCCCCCGCCCCCGCACCAAATCCACAACCCTACCCTCGGAACAAAATAAAACAAATTTGCTTGAATCTCACGCTGCCTTTTGTTTGTAATGGACGCAATAGGCGAAGGGGAGGGATCTCATTTCTGGTGCCTGACGGGGAGGGGAGGGGGGAGGGGGCGGGGGAATTGGAGAGGAGAGAAGAGGGGGCAGAGGGCATCTCAGTGTATCTGTGTGTGTGCGTGCGTGCATCTTTGAGGAAACTCAAAGATTGGACGCGACAGAGCATGTATGTACTCCAGCCGGACCAATTCACCACGTCTCTGTCCCTTGTCTCTCTGTTTCTGTTTCTCTATTTCTCTCTCTGTGTCTCTCTTTGTCTCTGTCTGTCTGTCTGTCTGTCTGTCTTTCTCTCTCTCTCTCTCTCTCTCTCTCTCTCTCGTTTGAATTCTCTCTCCCGCCCGCCCGCCCACCTGCACTCCGTCCCTCCTTTTCCTCTCGACTTGCCAGTCAATCCTGGGGCTTGAGCTACTGTACTGGCGCTCCAACACACAACGGTCCCACTCCGAGCCTGCCTGCCTGCCTGCCTATGCATGGGCCCCATACTCCAACGAGGCACATCATCATCCCCACCCCACCCCTTCTCTGAAAAGAAGGCAGTCTCTCTCGGGGCCAGCCAGCCTGGGCCGGTTTTCTCAGTCAGTCAGTGCGTGGTTTGTTTGTTCTTTTATTCCCCCCATGCATTTCATGAGAGAAAACTGCAATTCACAAAACCACCACTAGATGGCGCGCGTTCGCCGTCGACAAGGTGGATGGGGCGGCGGGAGGGGCAAAACACGGGTCGGGTCAGTCACTCACTCAGTCAGTCAGTCCTCACCTACCCGGCAGTGGGGAGTGAGAGTTCTGATATACACATACATATAGGTTGTTATGATTCATTATTATCATCATTTGCTTTTCCTCTGTCGTAGCCATGACGACGGGGAGGGGGGAGGGCGGTGTTTCGACCGCCAGCCGACGTGTTGCGGAGGGGGAGGGGGAAGGGGAGGAGTCGCTTGTTCCCTGGATAGATCCGTCTCCCCTCCTCTCCACCATTCTCTCCTTCCGCCCTCCCCGCGCCCCCCCCCGCCTTCGAGCTTCCCTGGAGTCCTGCTCCTAATTATCTCTTTAATATCTCTTTATCTTCCAGCCCCTGCTTCCTGACCGGATGGTGATATCTGAAGCACTCAGCGGCAACCAGAAAGCCAGAGGGGAACGCGAGCCATCCATGCAGG
>NW_012322746.1:0-1540 GCF_000151885.1 Dipodomys ordii
GGGACACAGCGGGACATAGTGGGACACAGCGGGGACAGAGAAGGACATAGCCGGACATGCGGGACACAGCAGGGGACACAGCGGGACACAGTGGGAGACCCAGTGAGGACACAGCGGGACACAGCAGGGGACACAGCAAGGACACAGCGGGGGACACAGCAGGGGACACAGCGGGACACAGCGGGGAACAGAGCGAGGACACAGCGGGACACAGTGGGACAGAGCGTCGATACAGCGGGGACACAGCATTACACAGCGTGGTACACAGTTGTGGACACAACGGGACACAGTGGGGGCACAGCCGGACACAGCGGGACACAGTGGGACACAGCAGGGACAAAGCGTGAGACACAGCGGGGGACAGAGAGGGAGACAGCAGGGGACACAGCGAGGAAACAGCGGGACACAGCGGTGACACAGCGGGGACTCAGCAGGGGACACAGCGGGACACAGCGGGGGACACAGCAGGACACAGCGGGGGACACTGCAGGACACAGTGTGGGACAGAGCGTGGGACACAGCGAGACACAGCGGGGACATAGCTGGATACAGCGTGGTACACAGAGGGACACAGCGGGGAAACAGCGTGACACAAAAGGACACAGCGCGACACAGCGGGGGACACAGCGAGGACACAGTGGCACACAGTGGGGAACACAGCAAGGACAGAGCGGGACACAGCGGGGGACACAGCGGGACATAGCGGGGACACAGCGGGGGACACAGCGGGACACAGCGGCACACAGCGGGGGACACAGGAAGGACACAGCGGTACACAGCGGGGGACAGAGCGAGGACACATTGGGACACAGCGGGGACACAGCGGGACTCAACGGGGGACGCAGCAGTACACAGCGGGACACAGCAGGACACAGCGGGGACACAGCAGGAACACAGCGGGGGACACAGCGGGAAACAGCGGGGGACACAGAGGGGTACACAGCGGGACACAGCGAGGAAAAAAGCGAGGCCACAGCAGAACACAGCGTGGGACACAGCGAGGACACAGCGGGACACAGCGGGACACAGCGGCAACAAAACAGTAGACACAGCGGGACACACTGGCGGACACGGCGGGACATAGCTGGGGACACAGGGAGTACACAGCGGGAGCCAGTGGGACCCAGCGTCGATACAGCGGGGACACAGCGGGACACAGCGAGGTACACAGCTGGGGACACAACGGGACACAGCGGGGGACACAGTGAGGACACAGCGGGACACAGCGGGACACTGCGGGAACATAGCGGGACACAGCGGGGGACACAGCGGAACACAGCGGGACACAGCTGGGGACATAGCGGGGACACAGCGGGATACAGCGGGGGACACAGGGAGGACACAGCGTGACACAGCGGAACAAAGCGGGGGACAAAGCGGGAGACAGTGGGGGACACAGCGAGGACACAGCGGGACACAGCGGGACACAGCGGGGACAAAGCAGTAGACACAGCGGGACACAGTGGCAGACATGGCGGGACATAGCTGGGGACACAGGGAGGACACAGCGGGACCCAGTGGGACCCAGCGTCGATACATG
>NW_012322747.1:0-1540 GCF_000151885.1 Dipodomys ordii
TCATGCTCCTTCTCCTTCTTCTGTTTCTTCTTCTTTTGCTGCTGCTTCTCCCTCTTCTGCTTCTTCTGCTTCTCCTAATTGTCCTTCTCCTTCTGCTTCTCCTTCTCCTTCTTCTGCTTCTCTTTCTGCTTCTTCTGATTCTCCAAATTCTCCTTATTCTTCTCCTTCTGTTTCTGCTTCTCTTTCTCCTTCTGCATCTCCTTCTGCTTCACCTTCGGCTGCTCCTTCTCCTTCTTCTGTTTCTCACTCTGCTTCTGCTTCTTATGCTTCTTCTTTTTCTTCTGGGTCTGCTTCTCCTGCTTCGGCTTCTTATGCTTCTACTGCTTCTTCTTCTTCTTCTGCTTCTTCTGCTTCTACTTCTCTTTCTGCTTCTGCTTCTCCTGCTTGTATTTCTGCTTCTTCTGCTGCTTCTCCTTCTGCTGGTTCTTCTACTTCTTCTTCTGCTTCTCTTTTTGCTTCTCCTTCTGCTTCTGCTCTGCTTCTTCTGTTTCTCCTGCCTGAATTTCTGGTTCTACTTCTTGTGCTGCTTCTCCTTCTGCTTGTGCTTCTACTTCTGCTTCTGTTTCTGCTTCTTCTGCTTCTTCTCTTTCGGCTTCTCCTGCTTCTGCTTCTTGTGCTTCTCCTGCTTCTCTTTCTGCTTCTCATTCCGCTTCTGCTTCTCATTCTGCTTCTGCTTCTCCTCCTTCTCCTACTTCTGCTTCTCCTTCAGCTTCTGCTTCTTCAGTTTCTCCTGCTTCTCCTTCTGCATCTCCTTCTGCTTGTGCTTGTCCTTATGCTTCTTCTTCTGCTTCTGCTTCTCCTTCTCCTTCTTTTGCTTCTCCTTTTGCTTCTGCTTCTTCTGCTTTTCCTGCTTCTCCTTCTGCTTCTGCTTCTGCTTCTTCTGCTTCTCCTTCTGCATCTTCATCTGCTTCTGCTTCTCCTTCTGATTCTCCGTCTGCTTCTTGTTCATCTGCTTTACCTGCTTCTCTTTCTGCTTCTCCTTCTGCTTCTCCTTCTGTTTCTCCTTCTCCTTCTCATTCTTCTGCTTTTCCTTCTGCTTCTCCTTCTGCTTCTGCATCTTCTGCTTCTTCTGCTACTGCCTCTGATTCTTCTGTTTCTTCTGCTTCTCCTTCTGCTTCTCCTTCTGCTTTTGCTTCTCTTTCTGCTTCTGCTTCTCCTTCTGCTTCTCCTGCTTCTCTTTCTGCTTTTCCTTCTGTTTCTGCTTCTCCTTCTGCTTCTGCTTCTTCTCCTTCTTCTGTTTCTTCTGCTTCTGCTTCTCCTACTTCTGCTTCTCCTGCTTCTCGTTCTGCTTCTCTTTCTGCTTCTCTTTCGGCTTATCCTTCTCCTTCTCCTTCTTCTGCTTCTCCTTCTGCTTCTGCTTCTCCTTCTGCTTCTGCTTCTGCTTCAATTTCTCCTTCTGCTTCTCATTCTGCTTCTGCGTCTTCTGTTTCTTCTGCTTCTCCTGCTTCTGCTTCTCCTAATTCTCGTGCTGCTTCTCCTTCTGCGTCTCTTTCTGCTTCAGCTTATCCTTTTGCTTCTCTACTCCTAATCCTTCTCTTTC
>NW_012322748.1:0-1540 GCF_000151885.1 Dipodomys ordii
CTTCTGCTTCTCCTGCTGCTGCTTCTTCTGCTTCTCCTGCTTCCCTTCCTGCTTTTCCTTCTGTTTCTGCTTCTCCTTCTGCTTCTTCTCCTTCCTATGTTTCTTCTGATTCTGTTTCTCCTGCTTCTGCTTCTCCTTCTGCTGCTTCTTCTGCTTCTGCTTCTCCTTCTTCTGCTTCTCCCTCTGATTCTGCTTCTTATGCTTATTCGTTTTCTTCTGCTTCTGCTTCTCCTGCTTCTGCTTCTCCTGCTTCTGCTTCTTCTGCTTCTACTGCTTCTCCTCCTCCTTCTCCTTCTTCTTGTTCTTGTTCTTGTTCTTCTTCTTCTTCTTCTTCTTCTTCTTCTTCTTCTTCTTCTTCTTCTTCTTCTTCTTCTTCTTCTCTTTCTGCTGCTTCTGCTTTTCCTGCGTCTTCTGTTTCTAGTGCTTCTCTTTCTGCTTCTCCTTCTGCTTCTGCTTCTTGTCCTTCTCCTGTTTCTTCTGCTTCTGCTTCTCCTGCTTCTGCTTCTTCTGCTTTTCCTGCTTCTCTTTCTGCTTCTCCTTCTGCTTCTGCTCCTCCTTCTGCTTCTGCTCCTTCTATTTCTTCTGTTTCTTCTTCTTCTGCTTCTCCCGCTCTGCTTCTTCTGCTTCTCCTGCTTCTCGTTCTGCTTCTCTTCGTCGGCTTCTCTTTCTACTTCTCCTTCTGCTTCTTCTGATTCTGCTTCTTCTCCTTCTTCTTCTTCTTCTCCTTCTGCTTCTTCTGCTTCTCCTGCTACTCCTTCTGCATCTCCTTCTGCTTGTGCTTTTCTTTCTGATTCTTCTTCTGCTTCTGCTTCTCCTTCTTCTGCTTCTCCGTCTGTTTCTGCTTCTTCTGTTTTTCCTGCTTCTCCTTCTGCTTCTCATTCTTCTTCTCCTTCTGTTTCTCCTTGGCGTTATTGTGCTATTCATTCTGCTACTCTATCTGCTTCTGCATCTTCAGCTTCTTCTGCTACTGCTTCTGCTTCTGCTTCTTCTGTTTCTTCTGCTTCTCTTTCTGCTTCTCCTTCTGCTTTTGCTTCTCTTTCTGCTTCTGCTTCTCCTTCTGGTTCTCCTTCTTCTCCAGATTCTGCTTCTTCTGCTTCTCCTGCTTCTCCTTCTGCTTGAGGTTCTGCTTCTGCTTCTTCAGCTTCTTCTGCCTCTATTTCTGCTTTTCCTTCTGTTTCTGCTTCTCTTTCTGCTTCGGCTTCATATCCTTCTTCTATTTCTTTTGATTCTGCTTCTCCTGCTTCTGCTTCTCCTGCTTCTCCTTCTGTTTCTCTTTATGCTTCTCCTTCTGCTTCTCCTTCTTCTGCTTCTACTTCTGCTTCTGCTTCTGCTTCTCCTTCTGCTGCTCTTTCTGCTTCTCCTGCTGCTTTTTCCTTCTCCTGCTCCTTCTTCTGCTTCTCTTTCTGCTTCTCCTTCTGTTTCTCCTACTCCTTCTCCTTCTCGTTCTTCTGCTTTTCCTTCTGCTTCTCCTTCTGCTTCTGCATCTTCTGCTACTGCCTCTGCTTCCTTCTGTTTCTTCTGCTTCCCCTTCTGCTTCTCC
>NW_012322749.1:0-1540 GCF_000151885.1 Dipodomys ordii
AGATGGTTAATTGAAGAAAAGAATCTCACAGACTTCCTGCCAGAGTTGGCTTCAAACTGCTATACTTGGATCTCAGCCTCTTGAGTAGGTAGGATTACAGGCATGAACCACAAAAGCCCTGCTTCATGTTTTTATTTAGAGAAATATAACTATCAATGTCGTATAATTTTTCTTTTCTCTGCATTTATTATTGATTAATAAGAATTAATAACAAAACTACACTGATAATTTTTTCCAAGATATCTCACTGAATTGCTTTGTGATGATTTTTAAGTTAAAAATCCAATTCACATAAATTTCTAGAATTGCCTGTTTTATTTTTATATTTTTTTCCAGTCCTGGAGTTCAAACTTAAGGCCTGAGTACTGTCCCTGAACTTCTTTGGCTCAAGGCTAGCCTTAAGCCATAGCACCATGCCAGTTTTTTTGTTTGTGTGGTACTGAGGAATTGAACCTAGGGCTTCATGCATGCTAGGCAAGCACTTTACCACTAAGCCACATTTCCAGCCTGAATGTCTTGTTTTCCTTCCTTCCTTCCTTCCTTCCTTTCGTCCTTCCTTCCTTCCTTCCTTCCTTTTCTTCTTTTTGGTCTGACATAGACATTCTCCATCGTCCTGGAGAAGTGCATATAATGTATATTTAATCAGTGCATCCTAGGAGAACCCTTCCACCCATTGTCAGAGGACTGTTATTTCCGGGCTATGTGTAAACCTTTTTACTTTTAGATACCTACCTTAAACCTCCCCGTCGTCATGGTTACGACAGAGGAAAAGCAAATGATGATAATAATGAATCATAACAACCTATATGTATGTGTATGTCAGAACTCTCACTCCCCACTGCCGGGTAGGTGAGGACTGACTGACTGAGTGAGTGACTGACCTGACCCGTGTTTTGCCCCTCCCGCCGCCCCATCCACCTTGTCGACGGCGAACGCGCGCCATCTAGTGGTGGTTTTGTGAATTGCAGTTTTCTCTCATGAAATGCATGGGGGAAAAAAAAGAACAAACAAACCACGCACTGACTGACTGAGAAAACCGGCCCAGGCTGGCTGGCCCCGAGAGAGACTGCCTTCTTTTCAGAGAAGGGGTGGGGTGGGGATGATGATGTGCCTCGTTGGAGTATGGGGCCCATGCATAGGCAGGCAGGCAGGCAGGCAGGCTCGGAGTGGGACCGTTGTGTGTTGGAGCGCCAGTACAGTAGCTCAAGCCCCAGGATTGACTGGCAAGTCGAGAGGAAAAGGAGGGAGGGAGTGCGGGCGGGCGGGCGGGCGGGAGAGAGAATTCAAACGAGAGAGAGAGAGAGAGAGAGACAGACAGACAGACAGACAGACAGACAGACAGAAAGAGACAAAGAGAGACACAGAGAGAGAAATAGAGAAACAGAAACAGAGAGACAAGAGACAGAGACGTGGTGAATTGGTCCGGCTGGACTACATACATGCTCTGTCGCGTCCGATCTTTGAGTTTCCTCAAAGATGCACGCACGCACACACACAGATACACTGAGATGCCCTCTGCCCCCTCTTCTCCCCTCTCCAA
>NW_012322750.1:0-1540 GCF_000151885.1 Dipodomys ordii
CACTGCTTTCAAAAGCTTCTTAGGAAGAATTCCGGAATCTGGTTGCCGGCAGGACTCCGGCTGCTCCCGGGTGATCATCTCCTTGTTAAATTGCCCGTGGGTTGTTTTACATCCGTATAGTTTGTCCTGGGTGCGCAGTTTGCATTGCTGCACAATTGTGCCTGCATAGCTCTACCGCGGTTGCAAACATTCAGGCGTGGAAGCCAGATAGGTTGTTCCCAGTCGGACCCTGACTGTGGAGTGGCCTCCCTCTCCGCAACACGTCGGCTGGCAGTCGAAACCCCGCCCTCCCCCCTCCCCGTCGTCATGGCTACGACAGAGGAAAAGCAAATGATGATAATAATGAATCATAACAACCTATATGTATGTGTATGTCAGAACTCTCACTCCCCACTGCCGGGTAGGTGAGGACTGACTGACTGAGTGAGTGACTGACCCGACCCGTGTTTTGCCCCTCCCGCCGCCCCATCCACCTTGTCGACGGCGAACGCGCGCCATCTAGTGGTGGTTTTGTGAATTGCAGTTTTCTCTCATGAAATGCATGGGGGGAAAAAAAGAACAAACAAACCACGCACTGACTGACTGAGAAAACCGGCCCAGGCTGGCTGGCCCAGAGAGAGACTGCCTTCTTTTCAGAGAAGGGGTGGGGTGGGGATGATGATGTGCCTCGTTGGAGTATGGGGCCCATGCATAGGCAGGCAGGCAGGCAGGCAGGCTCGGAGTGGGACCGTTGTGTGTTGGAGCGCCAGTACAGTAGCTCAAGCCCCAGGATTGACTGGCAAATCGAGAGGAAAAGGAGGGAGGGAGTGCGGGCGGGCGGGCGGGCGGGAGAGAGAATTCAAACGAGAGAGAGAGAGAGAGAGAGACAGACAGACAGACAGACAGACAGAGACAAAGAGAGACACAGAGAGAGAAATAGAGAAACAGAAACAGAGAGACAAGAGACAGAGACGTGGTGAATTGGTCCGGCTGGACTATATACATGCTCTGTCGCGTCTGATCTTTGAGTTTCCTCAAAGATGCACGCCCGCACACACACAGATACACTGAGATGCCCTCTGCCCCCTCTTCCCTCCTCTCCAATTCCCCCGCCCCCTCCCCCCTCCCCCCCCGTCAGGCACCAGAAATGAGATCCCTCCCCTTCGCCTATTGCGTCAATTACAAACAAAAGGCAGCGTGAGATTCAAGCAAATTTGTTTTATTTTGTTCCGAGGGTAGGGTTGTGGATTTTGGTGCGGGGGGGGGGGGTCGGAGGTCGTGGTCGTGGTCAAGTAATCGCCTGCGGGGGTAGGGGGGTGATGATGGACGGTTACGCCACCTGCATGGATGGCTCGCGTTCCCCTCTGGCTGTCTGGTTGCCGCTGAGTGCTTCAGATATCACCATCCGGTCAGGAAGCAGGGGCTGGAAGATAAAGAGATATTAAAGAGATAATTAGGAGCAGGACTCCAGGGAAGCCCGAAGGCGGGGGGGTTGGGGAAGGGGGGAGGGAGAGAATGGTGGAGAGGAGGGGAGACGGATCTATCCAGGAACGAGCGATGA
>NW_012322751.1:0-1540 GCF_000151885.1 Dipodomys ordii
CCTCTGTGTCCCGCTGTTTCCACCGGCGTGTCCCGCTGTGTCCCCCGCTCTCTCCCCCTGTGTCTACCGCTGTGTCCCGCAGTTTCCCCAGCTGTGTCCCGCTGTGTCCTCGCTGTGTCCCCCGCTGTCTCCCGCTCTGTCCCCCGCTGTGTCTCAGGCTTTGTCCCCGCTGTGTCCCACTGTGTTCCGCTGTGTCCCGCTGTGCCCCCACTGTGTCCCGTTGTGTCCACAGCTGTGTACCACGCTGTGTAACGCTGTGTCCCCGCAGTATCGACGCTGTGTCCCGCTGGGTCCCCCTGGGTCCTTGCTGTGTTCACGGCTGTGTCCCGCAGTGGCCCCGCTGTGTCCCCCGCTGTGTCCTCGCTGTGTTCCCCGGTGTGTCCCGCTGTGTCCTCGCTGGGTCCCCCACTGTGTCCCGCTGTGTCCCTCGCTGTGTCCCGCTGTGTCCCGCTCTGTCCCTGCTGTGTCCCGCTGTGTCCTGCTGTGTCCTCGCTGTGTCCCCCGCTGTCTCCCGCTCTGTCCCCCACTACGTCTCACGATTTGTCCTCGCTGTGTCCCACTGTGTCCCGCTGTGCCCCCACTGCGTCCCGTTGTGTCCACAGATGTGTACCACGCTGTGTAAGGCTGTATCCCAGCTGTATCGACGCTGTGTCCCGCGGGGTCCCGATGGGTCCTCGCGGGGTCCACCTCTGTGTCCCGCTGTTTCCACCGGCGTGTCCCGCTGTGTCCCCCGCTTATTCCCCTGTGTCCACCGCTGTGTCCCGCAGTTTCCCCCGCTGTGTCCCGCTGTGTCCTCGCTGTGTCCCCCGCTGTCTCCCGCTCTGTCCCCCGCTGTGTCTCAGGCTTTGTCCCCGCTGTGTCCCACTGTGTTCCGCTGTGTCCCGCTGTGCCCCCACTGTGTCCCGTTGTGTCCACAGCTGTGTACCACGCTGTGTAACGCTGTGTCCCCGCAGTATCGACGCTGTATCCCGCTGGGTCCCGCTGTGTCCTCGCTGTGTTCACGGCTTTGTCCCGCAGTGTCCCCCGCTGTGTCTCCCGCTGTGCCCTCGCTGTGTTCCCTGCTGTGTCCCGCTGTGTCCTCGCTGGGTCCCCCACTGTGTCCCGCTGTGCCCCTCGCTGTGTCCCGCTGTGTCCCGCTCTGTCCCTGCTGTGTCCCGCTGTGTCCTGCTGTGTCCTCGCTGTGTCCCCCGCTGTGTCCCGCTGTGTCCTCGCTGGGTCCTCCGCTGTGTCCCGCTGTGTCCCCCGCTGTGTCCCGCTGTGTTTTCGCTGGGTACCCCGCTGTGCTCCGCTGTGTCCTCGCTGGGTCACCCGCTGTGTCCCGCTCTGTCCTTGCTGTGTCCCGCTGTGTCCTGCTGTGTCCTCGATGTGTCCCCCGCTGTCTCCCGCTCTGTCCCCCGCTTTGTCTCACGATTTGTCCTCGATGTGTCCCACTGTGTCCCGCTGTGTCCCGCTGTGCCCCCACTGTGTCCCGTTATGTCCACATATGTGTACCACGCTGTGTAACGCTGTATCCCCGCTGTATCGACGCTGTGTCCCGCTG
>NW_012322752.1:0-1540 GCF_000151885.1 Dipodomys ordii
CTGCTTCTACTGATTCTCCTGTTTCTCGTTCTTCTTCTACTTCTGTTTCTGCTTCTCTTTCTGCTTCAACTTCTCCTTCTTCTGCTCCTTCTCCTTCTTCTGCTTCTCCCACTGCTTCTGCTTCTGCGTCTTTTGCTTATTCTTTTTCTTCTGCTTCTGCTTCTCCTGCTTCTTCTGCTTCTACTGCTTCTCCTTATGCTTCTCCTTATGCTTCTTCTTCTTCTTCTTTGTCTTCTTCTTCTTCTTCTTTGTCTTCTTCTTCTTCTTCTTCTTCTTCTTCTCTTTCTTCTGCTTCTGCTTTTCCTGCTTCTTCTGCTTCTACTGCTTCTCTTTCTGCTTCTCATTCTGCTTCTGCTTCTTCTTCTGCTTCTCCTATTGATTCTGCTGCCCTTCCTTCTCCTTCTCCTTCTCCTACTTCTGTTTCTCCTTCTGCTTCTTCTGCTTCTCCTGCTTCTCCTTCTGCATCTTCTTCTGCTTCTGCTTCTTCTTCTGCTTCTGCTTCTCCTTCTTCTGCTTCTCCTTCTGATTCTCCTTCTGCTTCTCCTTCTGCTGGTCCTTGTCCTTCTGCTTCTCCCTCTGATTCTGCTTCTTATGCTTATTCTTTTTCTTCTGCTTCTCCTGCTTCTGCTTCTTCTGCTTCTACTTCTTCTCCTTATGCTTCTCCTTCTCCTTCTCCTTCTTCTTCTTCTTCTTCTTCTTCTTCTTCTTCTTCTTCTTCTTCTTCTTCTTCTTCTTCTTCTACTTCTTCTCTTTCTTCTGCTTCTACTTTTACTGCTTCTTCTGCTTCTATTGCTTCTCTTTCTGCTTCTCTTTCTGCTTCTGCTTCTCCTTCTGCTTCTCCTATTTCTTCTGCGACTCTTCCTTCTCCTACTAATACTTCTCCTTCTGCTTCTGGTTCTTCTGCTTCTCCTGCTTCTCCTTCTGCATCTTCTTCTGCTTCTGATTCTCCTTCTGCTGCTTCTGCTTCTGTTTCTCCTTCTGCTTCTCCTTCTGCTTCTGCTTCTCCTTCTGCTTCTTCTGCTTCCCCTTCTGCTTCTCCTTCTGCTTTTGCTTCTCTTTCTGCTTCTGCTTCTCCTTCTGCTTCTCCAGATTCTGCTTCTTCTGCTTCTCCTGCTTCTCCTTCTGCTTCAGGTTCTGCTTCTGCTTCTTCTGCTTCTGCTTCTCCGGCTGCTGCTTGTACTGCTTCTCCTGCTTCTCTTTCTGCTTTTCCTTCTGTTTCTGCTTCTCCTTCTGCTTTTTCTCCTTCCTATGTTTCTTCTGCTTGTGCTTCTCCTGCTTCTGCTTCTCCTGCTTCTCGTTGTGCTTCTCTTTCTGCTTCTCTTTCTGCTTCTCCTTCTCCTTCTTCTGCTTCTCCTTCTGCTTCTGTTTCTCCTTCTGCTTCTCCTTCTGCTTCAATTTCTCCTTCTGCTTCTCATTCTGCTTCTGCGTCTTCTGTTTCTTCTGCTTCTCCTGCTATCTGCTTCTCCTGCTTCTCCTACTTCTCGTGCTGCTTCTCTTTCTGCTTCTCTTTCTTCTTCTTCTCTCCTTCTTCTGCTTCTCC
>NW_012322753.1:0-1540 GCF_000151885.1 Dipodomys ordii
TCAGCGAGGAACAGCGGGACACAGCGGTGACACAGCGGGGACTCAGCGGGGTGTACACAGTGGGACACAGCGGGGGACACAGCAGGACACAGCGGGGGACACTGCGGGACACAGCGGGGGACACTGCGGGACACAGTATGGGACAGAGCGTGGGACACAGCGAGACACAGCAGGGACAAACTGGGACACCACGGGACACAGTGGGACACAGCGGGACACAGCGGGGACAGTGCGGGAACATAGCGGGACACAGCGGGGTACACAGTGGGACACAGCAGGACACAGCGGGACCCAGCGGGACACAGCGTCGATACAGCCGGGACAAAGCGATACACAGCAGGGTACACAGTTGGGGACACAGAGGGTCACAGTGGGGCACACAGCGGGACGCAGCGGGACACAGCGTCGATACAGCGGGCACACAGCGGGACACAGCGGGGTACACAGCTGGGGACACAATGGGACACAGCAGGGGACACAGCGAGGACACAGCGGAACACAGCGGGACACAGCTTGGGACACAGCGGGGACACAGCGGGACACAGCGGGGGACAGAGCGAGGACACAGCGGGATAGAGCGGGACAAAGCATGGGACAAAGTGGGAGACAGCGGGGGGACACAGCGGGACACAGCGGGGGACACTGCGGGACACAGTGTGGGACAGAGCATGGGACACAGCGAGACACAGCGGGGACAAAGCTGGACACAGCGGGGTACACAGAGGGACACAGAGGGAAACAGTGTGACACAAAAGGACACAGCTGGACACAGCGGGCTACACAGCGGGACACAGCGGGCACACAGCGGGTCACAGTGGGGACAGAGCGGGACACAGTCGGACACAACGGGACACAGCATGGGACACAGCGGGACACAGCGGGGGACACAGCGAGGACACAGCGGGACACAGCGGGGGACACAGCGAGGACATAGCGGTGGACACAACGGGGGACACAGCGGGACACAGCGGGGAACACAGCGAGGACACAGCGGGAAACAGCGGGACACAGCGTCGAAACAGAGGGGACTCAGCGGGGGACACAGCGGGGGACACAGCGGGGGACAAAGTGGGACACCACGGGACACAGTGTGACACAGCGGGACACAGCGGGGACACTGCGGAGACACAGCAGGACAAAGCGGGAGACACAGCGGCACACAGTGGAACACAGCGGGGGACACAGCGGGGTACAGCTGAGACAGAGATGGGCCACAGCGGGACACAGCGGTGACACAGCTGGACACTGCAGGGTACACAGCGGGACACAGCGGGCACACAGCTGGGGACACAGCAGGGACAAAGTGAGACACCATGGGACACAGCGACGACACAGCGGGAAACAGCGGAACACAGCGGGGGACAAAGCGGGATGAAGCGGGGGACATAGCGGGACACAGCAGGACACAGCGGCACACAGTGGGGGACACAGCGGGGGACAGCAGAGACAGAGATGGGCCACAGCGGGACACAGCGGTGACATAGCTGGACACAGCGGGGTCCACAGCGGGACACAGCTGGGGACACAGCGAGGACACAGC
>NW_012322754.1:0-1539 GCF_000151885.1 Dipodomys ordii
AAAGAGGAGAAAAAGGAGCAGCAACAGGTCTGTGAAGGACGGGGGGGATGTAGAGCCGGCCGACGTGCAGACGCCGACGCAAGAATATGAGGAGCAAATCATCAGCTATGAGAATTCCAACGAGAGCAGAATCATAAACTCCAAAGGGAGCGGACAGCCTTGCAATCAATAACCTAAGGGCCAGCCTACGAGGGAGATCAAGTCGGAATGCCAAGGAAAAGGAAGATGAGAGATGACAAGCCAGAACAAGGGGTAGATAACACACCACATAAGGATCAGTACAACATCCCAGATGGTAGCTACGGAGCAGATCTTGACAGGACACAAAGATCCCGCGATCAATCAGAAAGCCCGAGCGTAGGCCCAGTCAAATTATAAATTTGTGACCTGTCTCAAGCGAGACAACATATCATGCAGCCAAGAACCACGTCAAAAGAGAGGATCCTCCTCCTCCTCCTCCTCCTCCTCCTCCTCCTCCTCCTCCTCCTCCTTCTTCTTCTTCTTCTTCTTCTTCTTCTTCTTCTTCTTCTTCTTCTTCTTCTTCTTCTTCTCTTTCTTCTGCTTCTACTTTTCCTGCTTCTTCTGCTTCTACTGCTTCTCTTTCTGCTTCTCATTCTGCTTCTGCTTCTCCTTCTCCTATTTCTTCTGCGGCTCTTCCTTCTCCTACTTCCACTTCTCCTTCTGCTTCTGCTTCTTCTTCTTCTGCTTCTGCTTCTCCTTCATCTTCTTCTGCTTCTGCTCTCCTCCTTCTGCTTCTCCTTCTGCTTCTTCTGCTTCTGTTTCTCCTTCTGCTTCTTCTGCTTCTCCTTCTGATTCTCCTTCTGCTTCTCCTTATGTTTCTCCTACTCCTTCTCGTTCTTCTGCTTTTCTTTCTGCTTCTCCTTCTGCTTCTGCTGCAACTGCTACTGCTTCTTCTGTTTCTTCTGCGTCTCCTTCTGTTTTGATTCTCTTTCAGCTTCTGCTTCTCCTTCAGCTTCTCATTCAGCTTCTCCAGATTCTGCTTCTTCTGCTTCTCCTGCTTCCGCTTTTGCTTCAGGTTTTGCTTCTGCTTCTTCGGATTCTTATGCTTCTGCTTCTCCTGCTTCTGCTTCTTCTGCTTCCCCTCCTCTTTCTGCTTCTCCTTCTGTTTCTGCTTCTCCTTCTGCTTCTGCTTCTTGTCCTTCTCCTGTTTCTTCTGCTTCTGCTTCTCCTGCTTCTGCTTCTTCTGCTTTTCCTGCTTCTCTTTCTGCTTGTCCTTCTGCTTTTCCTTCTCCTTCTCCTTCTTATGTTTTTTCTTCTTCTGCTTCTACCGCTTCTGCTTCTTCTGCTTCTCTTGCTTCTCGTTCTGCTTCTCTTCGTCGGCTTCTCTTTCTACTTCTGCTTCTGCTTCTTCTGATTCTGCTTCTTCTACTTCTTCTCTCCTTCTGCTTCTGCTTCTTCTGCTTCTCCTGCTTCTCCTTCTGCATCTCCTTCTGCTTGTGCTTTTCGTCTGCTTCTTCTTCTGCTTCTGCTTCTCCAAACTCCTTCTTCTGCTTCTCCGTCTGATTCTGCTTCTTCTGC
>NW_012322755.1:0-1539 GCF_000151885.1 Dipodomys ordii
CTTCTGCTGCTCTTTCTGCTTCTGCTTCTGCTTCTTCTGATTCTTCAACTTCTCCTTCTTCTTCTCCTTCTGTTTCTGCTTCTCTTTCTGCTTCTGCATCTCCTTCTGCTGCACCTTCTGCTGCTCCTTCTCCTTCTTCTGTTTCTCCCTCTGCTTCTGCTACTTATGCTTCTTCTTTTTCTTCTGCTTCTGCTTTTCCAGCTTCTGCTGCTTCTCCTTCTCCTTCTGCTTCAGGTTCTCCTTCTGGTTATTGGGCTTCTTCTGTTTCTTCTGCTTCTGCTTCTCCTGCTACTGCTTCTCATGCTTCTCTTTCTGCTTCTCCTTCTGCTTCTGCTTCTCCTTCTGCTCCTTCTCCTTCTTCTGTTTCTTCTTCTTCTGCTGCTCCTCCCCATTCTGTTTCTCCTGCTTTTTCCTTCTCCTTCTGCTTCTCCTTCTCCTTCATCTGCTCTTTCTGCTTCTGCTTCTGCTTCTTCTGATTGTCCAACTTCTCCTTCTTCTTCTCCTTCTGTTTCTGCTTCTCTATCTGCTTCTGCATCTCCTTCTGCTTCACCTTCTGCTGCTCCTTCTCCTTCTTCTGTTTCTCCCTCTGCTTCTGCTACTTATGCTTCTTCTTTTTCTTCTGCTTTTGCTTCTCCTGTTTTTCTGCTTCTCTTGCTTCTCTTTCTGCTTCTGCTTATCCTTCTGTTTCTCCTACTCCTATTCCTTCTCTTTCTCTTTCTCCTTCTTCTTCTTCTGCTTCTCCTGCTGCTCCTTCTTCTGCTTCTTCTGCTTTTTCTGTTTCTTCTTCTTCTTCTGCATCAGCTTCTGCTTCTTCTGCTTCTCCTTCTGCTTCTGATTCTCCTTCTGCTTCTGCTCTTCTCCTTCTTCTGCTTCTGCTTCTCCTGCTTCTTCTTTTTCTGCTTCTCCTACTTCTCCTTCTGCTTCTCCGTCCTATTCTCCTTCTCCTTCAATTTCTCCTTCTTGTGCTTCTCATTCTGCTTCTGCTTCTGCTTCTCCTGCCTCTGCTTCTTCTGTTTCTCCTTCTGCTTCTCTTTCTGCTTCTAATTCTGCTTCTGCTCCTCCTGCTCCTAATCCTTCTCTTTCTCCTTCTTCTTCTTCTGCTTCTCGTTCTGCTTCTGCTTCTTCTGCTTGTTCTGTTTCTTCTGCTTCTGCTTTTCCAGCTTCTGCTGCTTCTGCTTCTCCTTCTGCTTCAGGTTCTCCTTCTGGTTCTTGGGCTTCTTCCGTTTCTTCTGCTTCTCCTGCTACTGCTTCTTCTGCTTCTTCTGCTTCTCTTTCTGCTTCTCCTTCTGCTTCTGCTTTTCCTTCTGCTCCTTCTCCTTCTTCTGTTATTTCTTCTTCTTCTGATATTTCTTCTTCTTCTTCTTCTTCTTCTTCTTCTTCTTCTTCTACTTCTTCTTCTTCTTCTTCTTCTTCTTCTTCTCTTCTTCTTCTTCTTCTTCTCTCATCTTCTTCTTCTCCTCATCTGAATCTCCGCTTCAGCTTCTTCGATACTCCTGCTTGTCCTTCTCTTCAGTTCTCCTTCTCCTTCTTCGGCTTCTC
>NW_012322756.1:0-1539 GCF_000151885.1 Dipodomys ordii
TTTCTGGTTCGGCATCTTCAGCTTCTTATGCTATTGATTCTGCTTCTTCTGTTTCTTCTGCTTCTCCTTCTGCTTCTCCTTCTGCTTTTGCTTCTCTTTCTTCTTCTGCTTCTCCTTCTGGTTCTCCTTCTTCTCCAGATTCTGCTTCTTCTGCTCCTCCTGCTTCTCCTTCTGCTTTAGGTTCTGCTGTTTCTTCTTCGGCTTCTTCTGCTTCTATTTTTGCTTCTCCTTCTGTTTCTGCTTCTCTTTCTGCTTCTGCTTCTTCTATTTCTTCTGATTCTGCTTCTCCTGCTTCTGCTTCTCCTGCTTCTCCTTCTGTTTCTCTTTATGCTTCTCCTTCTGCTTCTCCTTCTTCTGCTTCTACTACTTCTTCTGCTTCTTCTTCTGTTTCAATTTCTCCTTCTTCTGCTTTTCATTCTGCTTCTGCTTCTCCTGCTTCTGCTTCTTCTGCATCTCCTTCTCATTCTCCTTCTCTTTCTGCTTCTGCTTATCCTTCTGTTTGTCCTACTCCTAATCCTTCTGTTTCTCCTTGTTCTTCTTCTGCTTCTCGTTCTTCTTCTTCTTCTGCTTCTTCTGCTTGTTCTGTTTCTTCTGCTTCTACTTTTCCAGCTTCTGCTGCTTCTGCTTCTCCTTCTTCTTCAGGTTCTCCTTCTGCTTCTTGGGCTTCTTCTGTTTCTTCTGCTTCTGCTTCTCCTGCTACTGCTTCTTCTGCTTCTCATTCTGCTTCTGCTTCTACTTCTGCTCCTTCTCTTTCTTCTGTTTCTTCTTTTTCTTCTTCTTCTTCTTTTTCTTCTTCTTCTTCTTCTTCTTCTTCTTCTTCTTCTTCTTCTTCTTCTTCTTCTTCTTCTTCTTCTTCTTCTTCTTCTTCTTCTTCTTCTTCTTCTTCTTCTTCTTCCTCTTGTCTTTCTTCTTCTTCTGTTTTCCTGCTTCTTCTGCTTCTACTGCTTCTCTTTCTGCTTCTCATTCTGTTTCTGCTTCTCCTTCTGCTTCTTCTATTGCTTCTGCTGCTCTTCCTTCTCCTTGTCCAAGTTCTACTTCTTCTTCTGCGTCTGCTTCTTCTGCTTCTCCAGCTTCTCCTTCTGCATCTTCTTCTGCTTTTTCTTCTCCTTCTGCTGCTTCTTCTGCATCTGCTTCTCCTTCTGGTTCTCCTTCAGCTACTTCTGCTTCTCCTTCAGATTCTCCTTCTGCTTCTGCTTCTGTTTTTCCTTCTCCTACTACTTCTTCTGCTTTTCCTTCAGCTTCTGCTGCAACAGCTAATGCTTCTGCTTCTACTGAATCCACTACTTCTCCTGCTGCTTTTGAATCACTATACGCTTCAGCTTCTCCTTAAACTTCTCAATCTGCTTCTCCAAAATCTGCTACTACAGCATAACATACAACACCTTCTACTTCAAGATCTGCTTATGCTTCATCAGATACTACTGCTTCAGTTTATACTAGTGATGCATATGCTGCTTCCATAATTCACTTATGACTTCCTCCTTCTGGTTGAGCTACCCCTCCGATTCAGCATCCTGTACTACTGGGGTTCTACTGATT
>NW_012322757.1:0-1539 GCF_000151885.1 Dipodomys ordii
TCACCCTTTGTGTCCCCAGCTCTGTAACCCGCTGTATCCCACTGTGTACCTCTGTGTCACGCTCTGTCCTTGCTTTGTCCCCGCGATGTCCTGCTGTATCCCCGCTGTGTCCCTGCTGTGTTCCACTCTCTCCCGCTGTGTGTGGCTCTGTGTCCCCTGCTGTGTCCCCCGCTGTGTCCTGCTGTATCCCGGTGTGTCCCGCTTTGTCCCCCGCTGTGTCCCGCTGTTTCCCACTGTGCCCCTGCTGTGTCCCCGCTGTGTCCCGCTGTGTACCCCGCTGTGTCCCACTGTGTCCCGCTGTGTGCCCCCGTTGTTCCCCTCTGTGTCCGCTGTGTCCCCTGCTGTGTCCCTGCTGTGTCCCGCTGTGTCCCAGCTGTGTAACGCTGGGTCCCCCTTTGTGTCCCGCTGTGTCCGCCGCTGTGTCCCTGCTGTGTCCCGCTGTGTCCCGCTGTGTACCCCGCAGTGTCCTGCTGTGTCGCCCGATGTGTCCCTCTGTGTCCCTCTGTGTCCCCACTGTGTCCCGCTGTGTCCCCGCTGTGTCCCCTGCTGTGTCCCGCTGTGTCCCGGCTGTGTCCTCCACTGTGTTCCGCTCGTTCATGCTGGGTCCTGCTGTGTCCTTGCTGTGTCCCCATTTGTGTCCCGCTGTGTCCTCGCTGGGTCCCCCGCTGGGTCCCGCTGGGTCCCCATGTGTCACGCTGTGTCCTCGCTGTGTATCTCTCTGTGTCCCGCTGTGTCCTTGCTGTGTCCCCCACTGTGTCCCCGATGTGACCCGATGTGTCCCTGCACTGTGTCCCCCGCTGTGTCCCGCTGTGTCCCTGCTGTGTCCCCGGCTGTGTCCTCTGCTTTTTCCCTCTCTTTCCTGCTGTGTCCCGCTGTGTTGTTGCTGTGTCCCCATTTGTGTCCCACTGTGTCCTCTCTGTGTTCCCCGCTGTGTCCCGCTGTGTCCCCATGTGTCACGCTGTATCCTCTATGTGTATCCCTCTGTGTCCCGCTGTGTCCTCTCTGTGTCCCACACTGTGTCCCCGCTGTGACCCGCTGTGTCCCTGCTGTGTCCCTGCTGTGTCCTGCTGTGTCCCGCTGTGTCCCCGATGTCCCCCGCTGTGTTCCATTGTGTCCCCGCTGTCTGCATGTGTGTCCCCGCTGTCCCCCGCTCTGTCCCCCGCTGTGTCCCGCTGTGGCCTCGCTGTGTCTCACTGTGTCCCTGCTTTGTCTCCGCTGTGTCCCGCTGTGTCCCTGGTGTGTCCTCGCTGTGTAACCGCTGAGTCCCTCTGTGTCCCCGCTGTGTCCCACTATGTCCCCCGCTGTGTCCCCGCTGTGTCCCCGCTGTGTCCTGCTGTGTCACCGCTGTGTCCCGCTGTGTCCCGCTTTGTCCCCGCTGTGTCCCGATGTGTACTGCTGTGTCTGCTTCTGTGTACCCCGCTGTGTCCTGCTGTGTCTCCCGCTGTGTCCTCGCTGTGTCCTCGCTGTTTCCCCCGCTGTTTCCCGCTGTATTTCCCCGCTGTGTCACCCACTGTGTCCTTTGATGTGTCCCCAGCTGAG
>NW_012322758.1:0-1539 GCF_000151885.1 Dipodomys ordii
GGACGCAGCGGGGGACATGGGAGGACACAGCAGGAAACCAGCGGGGGACACAGCGGGACACAGCAGGGGACAAGCGAGCACACAGTGGGACACAGCGGGACCAAGCAGGGACACAGTGGGGACTCAGCGGGGACACAGCAAGGACACAGAGGGACAAAGCGGGACACAGAGGGACACAGCGGGACACAGCGGGAAACAGCGGGAAACAGCGGGGGACACAGCGGGACACAGCGCGAGGCACAGCGGAGGACACACCGGGACACAGCGGAGGACAAGCGAGCACACAGTGGGACACAGCGGGACCAAGCAGGGACACAGCGGGGACACAGTGGGGGACACAGGGGGGACACAGCGGGACAAAGCGGGGGACACAGCGGAGGACACAGCGGGGACACAACAAGGACACAGCGGGAAGCAGTGGAGGCAGAGCTGGACACAACGGGGTACACAGCGGGACACTGTGGGGACACAGCGAGGACACAGCGTGACACAGTGGGACACAGCGGGACACAGCAGGACACAGCGAGACATAGCGGGGGACACAGCGGGACACAGCGGGGACACAGCGGGGACACAGTGGGACACTGTGGGGACAAAGCGAGGGACATAGCGGGGACACAGAGGGGGACAAAGCGGGACGCAGCGGGGGACACAGCGGGACACAGTGCGGACACAGAGGGACACAGCGGGGACATTGAGGGGGACAAAGCAGGACGCAGCGGGGGACATGGGAGGACACAGCAGGAAACAGCGGGGGACACAGCGGGACACAGCAGGGGACAAGCGAGCACACAGTGGGACACAGCGGGACCAAGCAGGGACACAGTGGGGACTCAGCGGGGACACAGCCGGACACAGCGGGACACAACGGGGGACACAGCGGGGACACAGTGGGACACAGCGGGGACACAGCGAGGGACACAGCGGGACACAGCAGGGACACAGAGGTGGACACAGCGGGCCGCAGCGGGGGACAAGGGAGGACACAGCACGGCACAGCGGGGGACACAGCGGGACACAGCGGGGGACCAGCGAGGACACAGTGGGACACAGCGGGACCAAGCAGGGACACAGCGGGGACACAGCGGGGGATACAGTGTGGGACACAGCGGGACAAAGCGGGGGACACAGCGGAGGACACAGCGGGGACACAGCGAGGACACAGCGGGACACAGCGGGAAACAGCGGAGACAGAGCTGGACACAACGGGGTACACAGCGGGACACTGTGGGGACACAGCGAGGACACAGCGGGACACAGTGGGACAAAGCGGGACACAGCAGGACACAGCGGGACACAGCAGGGGACACAGCGGGACACAGCAAGACACAGAGGGACACAAAAGGGGACACAGAGGGGACACAGTGGAACACAGCGGGGACACAGCGAGGGACAGAGCGGGGACACAGCCGGACACAGAGGAACATAGGGGGACACAGCAGGGACACAGCGGAACACAGTGCAGACACAGAGGGACATAGAGGGACACAGCGGGACACAGCGGGAAACAGCGGACACAGAGCTCGACACAACGGGCTA
>NW_012322759.1:0-1539 GCF_000151885.1 Dipodomys ordii
TTTCCCGGCTGTGTCCCGCTGTGTCCTCACTGTGTCCCCCGCTGTATCCCGCTGTGTCCTCGCTGTGTCCCCAGCTGTGTCCCGCTGTGTCCCCCGCTTTGTCCCGCTGTGTCCCACTGTGTCCCCGCTGTGTCCCGCTGTGTCCCGCTGTGTCCCCGGTGTGCCCGCTGTGTCCCGCTGTGTACCCCGCTGTGTCCAGCTATGTCACCACTGTGTCCCGCTGTGGCCCATCTCTGTCTCCGCTGTCCCCCGCTGTGTCCCCCACTGTGTGCCGCTGTGTCCCGCTATGTCCCCCGCTTCATACCGCTTTGTCCCCTGCTGTGTTCCGCTGTTTCCCGCTGTGTCCTCGCTGTGTCCCGTGGTGTCTCATTTGTCCCCGCTGTGTCCCCAGCTGTGTGCCTGCTGTGTCCCCAGCTGTGTACCCCACTGTGTCCCGCTGTGTCCCTGCTGTATCGACGCTGCGTCCCGCTGGGTCCCGCTGTGTCCTCCCTTTGTCCCCCGCTGTGTCCTGCTGTGTCCGGCACTGTGTCCCGCTGTGTCTACTGCTGTGTCCCCGCTGTGTCCCGCTGTGTCCTGCTGGGTCCCTGCTCTATCCACGCTGGGTCCCGCTGGGTCCCGCTGTGTCCTCCCTGTGTCCCCCGCTGTGTCCCGCTCTGTCCCCCGCTGTGTCTCTGCTGTGTCCCGCTTTGTCCCGCTGTGTACTGCAGTATCCCCCGCTGAATCCCGCTGTGTCCCAATGTGTCCCAATGTGTCCTCGCTCTGTCCCCTGATGTGTCCCGCTGTGTCCTCCCTGTTTCCCCCGCTGTGTCCCGCTGTGTCCCGCTGTGTCCCCCGCTGTGTCCCCCGCTATGTCCCGCTGTGTCCCCCGCTGTGTCCCTCTGTGTCCTTGCTGTGTCCCAAGCTGTGTGCCGCTGTGTCCCCCGCTATGTCCTGTTGTGTCCCGCTGTGTCACACTGTTTCCCCGCTGCGTCCCCGCTGTGTCCCTCTGTGTACCCCGCTGTGTCCAGCTTTGTCCCTGCTGTGTCTCGCTGTGTTCCACGCTCTGTCCCCCACTGTGTCCCGCTCTTTCCCCCTCTGTGTCCCGCTGTGTCCCCCGCTGTGTCCCACTGTGTCCCCGCAGTGTCACTGCTGTTTCCTGCTGTGTCCCTCTGTGTTCCGTGGTATCCCTCTTTGTCTCCTGCTGTGTCCCCCGCTGAGACCCCGCTGTGTCAACGCTGTGTCCACCTGTGTCCTGGATGTGTCCCCCGCTGTCTCCAGCTCTGTCCCCCGCTGTGTCTCACGCTTTGTCCCCGCTGTGTCCCACTGTGTCCCGCTGTGTCCCGCTGTGCCCCCACTGTGTCCCCGCTGTGTCCCTGCTGTGTCGCCGCTGTGTCCCACTGTGTCCTGCTGTGTCTTTCGCTGTGTCCCACGCTGTGTTCCGCTGTGTCACCTGCTGTGTCCCGCTGTGTCCCGCTGTGTCCCTGCTGTGTCCCGCTGTGTCCCGCGCTGTGTCCCGCTGTGTCCCGCTGTGTCCCTGCTGTGACCCTCTCTGTCCCCGCT
>NW_012322760.1:0-1539 GCF_000151885.1 Dipodomys ordii
GGGACAAAAGCGGGATCCAGCGGGACCCAGTGGGACACAGCAGGGGACACACCGGTATACAGAAGACACACAGCGGGACACAGAGGGACACAGCAGGGACATAGCGGGGGACACAGTGGGACAGAGCCGGGACACAGCAGGACACAGTGGGGGACACAGCGGGGTACAAAGAGGCAGACACAGCAGGACAGAGCGGGACACATCGGGGACACCCGGGGACACAGCGGGACACAGCTGGGACCCAGCGGGACACAGCGGGACACAGCGGGGACACAGCGGGGACACAGCGGGGACAGAGCAGTAAAAAAGCTGGGACACAGCGGGACACAGCGGGACACAGCAGGACACAACGGGGACACAGCGGGACACAGCATGGACACAGTGTGACTCAGCGGGGGACACAGCGGGACACAGCGGGGGACATAGGGGCGGACACAGCGGGACACAGCGGGACACAGCGGGTCACAGCGGGGGACACAGCGGGGACACTGCGGGACACAGCGGGGACTCAGCAGGGGACACAGCGCGGACACAGCGGGACACAACGGGTGACACAGCGAGGACACAGCGGGATAGAGCGGGGGACACAGCGGGACACAGCGGGACACAGAGGGGGACACAGCCTGGGATAGCGGGGACACACCGTGGGACAGTGGGGACAAAGAGGGACACTGCTGGGGACAGCGGGGACACAGGGGCGACACAGTGGGGACACAGCGGGACACACTGGGGACACAGCGGGGACACAGCGGGACACCGCTAGGACACAGCGGGACACAGCGGGGGACACAGCGGGACACAGACAGACCCAGCGGTAACAAAGCTGGGACACAGCGGGACACAGCGGGACACAGCGGGGTACACAGAGGCAGACACAGCGGTACACATCGGGACACAGCGGGGACACAGCGGGACACATCGGAACACAGCGGGGACACAGCAGTAAACAGCGGGGACACAACGGGGACACAGCAGGGGACACAGTGGGACACAGCGGGACACAGCGGGGGACACAGCGGGACACAGCGGAGGACACAGCGGGGGACAGCGGTGACACACCGGCGGACAGCGGGGACACAGCGTTACACGGCAGGACACAGCGGGGGACAAAGTGGGACACAGTGGGGGACACAGCCGGGGACACAGCGGGACACAGCTTGGGACACAGCGAGGACACAGAGGGACACAGCGGGGAACACAGCGTGGGACAGCGGGGACACACATGCAGGCAGCGGGGACACAACGGGACACAGCGGGGGACATCGGGGACACAGCGGGACACAGCGGGACAAAGCGGGACACAGCAGCGACACAGCAGGGACACAGCGGGACACAGCGAGACACAGGATTGACAAAGCGGCAAAACAGCGGGACACATCGGGACACAGCGGGACACTGTGGGGTCACAGCGGGGGACAGAGGGGACACACCGGTGGACAAAGGGGACACAGCAGGACAGCGCGGGGGTCACAGTGGGAAACAGCGGAGACACAGGGGGACACAGGGGGCGACACAGAGGGACACAGCGGGACACAGCGG
>NW_012322761.1:0-1539 GCF_000151885.1 Dipodomys ordii
TCAATGCTTCTCCTTATGCTTCTTCTTCTTCTTCTTCTTCTTCTTCTTCTTCTTCTTCTTCTTCTTCGTCTTCTTCTTCTTCTCTTTCTTCTGATTCTGCTTTTCCTGCTTCTTCTGCTTCTACTGCTTCTCTTTCTGCTTCTCATTCTTCTTCTGCTTCTCTTTCTGCTTCTTCTATTGCTTCTGAGGCTCTTCCTTCTCCTTCTCCTTCTTCTACTTCTCCTTCTGCTTCTGCTTCTTCTGCTTCAGTTGCTTCTCCTTCTGCATCTTCTTCTGCTTCTGCTTCTCTTTCTGCTGTTTCATCTGCTTCTGTTTCTCCTTCTGCTTCTCCCTCTGCTTCTTCTGCTTCTCCTTCTGATTCTCCTTCTGCTTCTCCTTCTGTGTCTCCTTCTCCTTCTCGTTTTTCTGCTTTTCCTTCTGCTTCTCCTTCTGCTTCTGCTGCAACTGCTACTGCTTCTGCTTCTTCTGTTCCTTCTGCTTCTCCTTCTGCTTTTGATTCTCTTTCTGCTTCTGCTTCTGCTTCTAATTCAGCTTCTCATTCTGCTTCTCCAGATTCGGCTTCTTCTGCTTCTCCTTCTGCTTCAGGTTCTGCTTCTGCTTCTTCGGATTCTTATGCTTCTGCTTCTCCTGCTTCTGCTTCTTCGGCTTCCCCTCTTTCTCTTTCTGCTTCTCCTTCTGTTTCTGCTTCTCCATCTGCTTCTTGTCCTTCTCCTGTTTCTTCTCCTTCTGCTTCTCCTGCTTCTGCTTCTTCTGCTTTTCCTGCTTCTCTTTCTGCTTCTCCTTCTGCTTCTGCTCCTTCTCCTTCTTCTGTTTCTTCTTCTTCTGCTTCTCCCGCTTGTGCTTCTCCTGCTTCTCCTGCTTCTCGTTCTGCTTCTCTTCGTCGGCTTCTCTTTCTATTTCTGCTTCTGCTTCTTCTGATTCTGATTCTTCTTCTTCCTTCTTCTTCTCCTTCTGCTTCTGCTTCTTCTGCATCTCCTGCTTCTCCTTCTTCATCTCCTTCTGCTTGTGCTTTTCCTTCTGCTTCTTCTTCTGCTTCGGCTTCTCCTTCTCCTTCTTCTCCGTCTACTTCTGTTTCTTCTGCTTTTCCTGCCTTCCTTCCTTCTTTCCTTCTCTCTCTCTCTCCTCTGTCTCTCTCTCTGTCTCTGTCTCTCTCTCTCTGTCAGTACTGGTGCTTCAACTCAGAGCACAATCCCTTAACTTTTTTGATGAAGGCTGATACTCTACTATTGGAACATTTCCACTTCCAGGTGCTGGGTTTTTGGGGTTTTTTTTTTGGTTATTTGGAGATAGTCACATGAATTTTCATTGTCAGGCTGGCTTGGAACCATGATCCTCAGATCTCAGCCTTCTGTGTAGTGAGGATTAATGGCATTAATCAACAATGCCCATCCTCATTGACCCTCTTTTGATACCCAGAACATCACTCTACACCACAACCTTTGCTCAGAGGGCATCTGCTCTTCTGAGCAACTTGCTCTTCCTTCAGGAATGCTTTTTGCACCACCTCAACAGGGACCAGGCACACTTAGCTTCATTAGT
>NW_012322762.1:0-1539 GCF_000151885.1 Dipodomys ordii
GAAGAAACAGAAGAAGCAGAAGAAGAACGAGGAGGAGGAGGAGAAGCATAAGAAGCAGCAGCAGCAGCAGCAGCAGCAGCAGCAGAAGAAGAAGAAGAAGAAGAAGAAGAAGAAGAAGAAGAAGAAGAAGAAGAAGAAGAAGGAGGAGGAGAAGGAGGTGGTGGTGGAGGAGGAGGAGGAGGAGAAGGAGAAGCAAAGGGACAAGCAGGAGAAAAAGAAGGAGAAGCAGAAAGAGAAGGATTAGGATTAGGAGAAATAGAAGGATAACAGAAGCAGAAGGAGAAGAAGAAGGAGAAGCAGAAGTAGAAGCAGAAGAAGAAGAAGCATGAGAAGCAGAAGAAGAAGCAGAATGAGAAGGAAAAGAAGCAGAAGCCGAAGCAGAAGCAGAATCAGAAGCAGAAGCAGAAGCAGAAGAAGCAGAAGAAACAGAAGAAGCAGAAGAAGCAGAAGCAGAAGCAGAAGCAGAAGCCGACGCAGAAGCAGAAGCAGAAGCAGAAGAAGAAGAAGAAGAAGAAGAAGAAGAAGAAGAAGAAGAAGAAGAAGAAGAAGAAGAAGAAGAAGAAGAAGAAGAAGAAGAAGAAGAAGATGAAGAAGAAGAAGAAGAAGAAGGAGAAGGAGAAGGAGAAGAAGGAGAAGAAGAAGAATAAGAATAATAATAATAAGAAGAAGAAGAACAAGAAGCAGAAGAAGAAGAAGAAGAAGAAGAAGAAGAAGAAGAAGAAGAAGGAAAAGAAGAAGAAGAAGAAGAAGAAGAAGGAGAAGGAGAAGGAGAAGGAGAAGGAGAAGAAGAAGAAGAAGAAGAAGAAGAAGAAGAAGAAGAAGAAGAAGAAGAAGAAGAAGAAGAAGAAGAAGAAGAAGAAGAAGGAGGAGGAGGAGGAGGAGGAGGAGGAGGATGAGGAGAAGGAAAAGGAGAAGGAGATGGAGAAGGAGAAGGAAAAGAAGAAGGAAGAAGCAGGAGAAAAAGAAGGAGAAGGAGGTTGAGGAGGAGGAGGAGAAGGAGAAATAGAAGGACAACAGAAGCAGAAGGAGAAGAAGAAGGAGAAGCAGAAGAAGCAGAAGCATGAGAAGCAGAAGAAGCAGAATGAGAAGCAGAAGAAGGAGAAATTGAAGCAGAAGCAGAAGGAGAAGCAGAAGGCGAAGCAGAAGAAGGAGAAGGAGAAGCAGAAGAATAATAAGCAGAAGCAGAAGGAGCAGCAGCAGCAGCAGAAGAAGAAGAAGAAGAAGAAGAAGAAGAAGAAGAAGAAGAAGAAGAAGAAGAAGAAGAAGAAGAAGAAGAAGAAGAAGAAGAAGAAGAGGAAGATTCAGAAGAAGGAGAAGCAGAATGAGAAGCAGAAGGAGAAGGAGAAGGAGAAGCAGGAAAATCAGAAGAAGGAGAAGCAGAAGAAGCAGAAAGGGAAGCAGACAAGGAGAAGCAGAACAAGGAGAAGCAGAAGCAGAAGGAGATAAAGAAGGAGAAGCAGAAGTAGAAGGAGAAGCACAAGCAGAATGAGAAGCAGAAGAAGGAGAAATAGAAGGATAAAGAGAAGGATTAGGAGTAGG
>NW_012322763.1:0-1539 GCF_000151885.1 Dipodomys ordii
AAGCAGAAGAAGCACTAGCGGGAGAAGCAGAAGAAGAAGAAAGAGAAGAATGTGAAGGAGCAGAAGCAGGAGAAGCTGAAGGAGAAACACAAAGAGAAGCAGGAAAAGCAGAAGAAGCAGAAGCAGGAGAAGCAGAATGAGAAGAAACAGAAGAAGGACAAGAAGCAGAAAGAGAAGCAGTAGAAGTAGAAGAGGCAGGAAAAGCAGAAGCAGAAGAAAGAGAAGAAGAAGAAGACGAAGAAGAAGAAGAAGCAGCAGCAGCATAAGGAGAAGCTTAAGGAGAAGTATAAGGAGAAGCAGTAGAAGCAGAAGAAGCAGAAGCAGGAGAAGCAGAAGCAGATGAAAATGAATAAGCAAAAGAAGCAGAAGCAGAAGCAGTGAGAGAAGCAGAAGAAGGAGAAGGAGAAGGAGCAGCAGAAGGAGAAGCAGAAGCAGAAAGAGAAGCAGAAACAGAAGGAGAACAAGAAGGAGAAGCAGGAGAATCAGAAGAAGCAGAAAGAGAAGGAGAAGAAGGAGAAGCAGAAGTAGAATCCGAAGAAACAGAAGAAGAAGAAGCAGAAGAAACAGAAGCAAAAGAAACAGAAGAAGGAGAAGAGCAGAAGCAGAAGCAGAAGGAGAAGCAGAAGCAGAAGGAGAACGAGAAGGAGAAGCAGGAGAACCAGAAGAAGCAGGAGAAGCAGAAGCAGAAGAAACAGGAGAAGCCGAGAAATCAGAATCAGAATTTGAAGCAGAAGGAGAAACAGAAGAAGCACAATCTGAAGCAGAAGCAGAAGAAACAGAAATAGTAGAATAAGCAGTAGCAGAAGCACCAGGACAAGCAGAAGAACAAGAAGGAGAAGGTGAAAGAGAAGGATTAGGAGTAGGAGAAGCAAAAGGATAAGCAGAAGCAGAAAGAGACGCAGAAGGAGAAGCAGCACGAGAAGTAGGAGAAGCAGGAGAAGCAGAAGCAAGAGAAGCAGAAGAAACAGAAGACGCAGAAGCAGAATGAGAAGCAGAAGGAGAAATTGAAGCAGAAGGAGAAGGAGAAGGAAAAGGAGAAGCAGAAGAAGGAGAAGGAGAAGCAGAAAGAGAAGTAGAAAGAGAAGCACAACGAGAAGCAGGAGAAGCAGAAGCAGGAGAAGCAGAAGCAGAAGAAACATAAGAAGGAGAAGAAGCAGAAGCAGAAGGAGAAGCAGAAACAGAAGGAAAAGCAGAAATAGAAGCAGGAGCAGCAGAAGAAGCAGCAGCAGGAGAAGCAGAAGCAGAAGAAGCCGAAGAAACAGAAGCAGAACCTGAAGCCTAAGGAGATACAGGAGAAGCAGAAGAAGCAGAATCTGGAGAAGCAGAAGGAGAAGCAGAAGCAGAAAGAGAGGCAAAAGCAGAAGGAGAAGCATAAGGAGAAGCAGAAGAAACAGAAGAAGCAGAGGCAGTAGCAGAAGATGTAGAAGCAGAAGGAGAAGCAGAAGGAAAAGCAGAAGAACGAGAAGGAGAAGGAGAAGGAGAAACAGAAGGAGAAGCAGGAGAAGCAGAAGAAACAGAATCTGGAGAAGCATAAGGTGA
>NW_012322764.1:0-1539 GCF_000151885.1 Dipodomys ordii
GAGAAGGATAATCTGAAGGAGAAGCATAAGAAGCATTAGGAGAAGCAGAATGAGAATTTTAATTTTTATTATCTGCTCAAGGAGAAACAGAAGCTGAAGATGATGTATAAGGAGAAGCTGGAGAAGCAGAAGAAGCAGAAGGAGAAGTAGAAGTAGGAGAAGGAGAAGGAAGAGTCGCAGAAGCAATACGAGAAGAAGAAGGAGAAGCAGAAGAAGCATGAGAAGTAGAAAGAGAAGCAGTGGAAGCAGAAGAAGCAGGAAAAGCAGAAGCAGAAGAAAGAGAAAGAAGAAGAAGAAGAAGAAGAAGAAGAAGAAGAAGAAGAAGAAGAAGAAGAAGAAGAAGAAGAAGAAGAAGAAGAAGAAGAAGAAGATGTAGATGAAGAAGAAGAAGAAGGAGAAGGAGAAGGAGAAGCATAAGGAGAAGAAGTAGAAGCAGAAGAAGCAGAAGCAGGAGAAGCAGAAGCAGAAGATAAGGATAAGCATAAGAATCAGAATCAGAGGGAGAAGCAGAAGAAGGACAAGGAGCAGCAGAAGGAGAAGCAGAATGAGAATCAGAAGGAGAAGCAGAAGAAGGAGAAGCAGAAGCAGAAGAAAAAGCAGAAGAAGAAGCAGAAGGAGATGAAGATGCAGAAGAAGCAGATAGAGAAGCAGAAGAAGCAGAAGCAGAAGGAGAAGCAGAAGTAGGAGAAGGAGAAGGAGAAGGAAGGGCATCAGAATCAATAGGAGAAGCAGAAGGAGAAGCAGAAGCAGAAGAAACAGAAGGAGAAGAAGCAGAAGCAGAAGAAGAAGCAGAAACCGAAGGAAAAGCAGAAAGAGAAGCAGGAGAAGCAGAAGAAGCAGCAGCAGGAGAAGCAGAAGCAGAAGAAGCCGAAGAAGCAGAAGCAGAACCTGAAGCAGAAGGAGAAGCAGGAGAAGCAGAAGAAGCAGAATCTGGAGAAGCAGAAGGAGAAGCAGAAGCAGAAAGAGAAGCAAAAGCAGAAGGAGAAGCAGAAGAAACAGAAGAAGCAGAGGCATTAGCAGAAGAAGCAGAAGATGCAGAAGCCGAAGGAGAAGCAGAAGGAAAAGCAGAAGAACGAGAAGGAGAATGAGAAGGAGAAACAGAAGGAGAAGCAGAAAGAGAAGCAGAAGAACGAGCAGGAGAAGGAAAAGCAGCAGGAGAAGCAGAAAGAGCAGCAGAAGGAGAAGCAGGAGATGCAGAAACAGGAGAAGCAGAAGCAGAAGAAACAGGAGAAGGACAAGAAGCAGAAGCAGAAGGAGAAGCAGAAACAGAAGGAAAAGCAGAAAGAGAAGGAGAGGAAGCAGAAGAAGCAGAAGCAGGAGAAGCATAAGCATAAGAATCCGAAGAAGCAGAAGCAGAACCTGAAGCAGAAGGAGATGCAGGAGAAGCAGAAGAAGCAGAATCTGGAGAAGCAGAAGGAGAAGCAGAAGGAGAAGCAGAAGCAGAAAGAGAATCAAAAGCAGAAGGAGAAGCAGAAGAAACAGAAGAAGTAGAAGCACTAGCAGTTGTAGCAGAAGCAGAAGGAAAAGCAGAAGAACATG
>NW_012322765.1:0-1539 GCF_000151885.1 Dipodomys ordii
CCCCCGCTGTGTCCCACTGTGTCCCCCGCTGTGTCCTGCTGTGTCCACTGCTGTGTCCCCTCTGTGTCCCGCTATATCCCCGCTGTGTCCCGCTGTGTCCTCGCTGTGTCCCCCGCTGTGTCCCGCTGTGTCCCCCGCTGTGTCCCGCTGTGTCTGCCGCTTTGTCCCCGCTGGGTCCCGCTGATTCCCGCTGTGTCCCGCTATGTTCCCGCTGGATCGACGCTGTGTCCCGCTGGGTCCCGCTGTGTCCTCGCTGTGTTCCCCGCTGTGTCCCACTGGGTCCCCTGCTGTATCCCCTGCTTTGTCCCGCAGTGTCCCCTGCTGTGTCCCCCTCTGTGTACCCTGCTGTGTCCCACTGTGTCCCCTGCTGTGTCCCCGCTGTGTCCCGCTGTGTCCCGCTATGTTCCCTCTGGATCGACGCTGTGTCCCTCTGTGTCCCCCTGTGTCCAGCTGGGTCCCCGCTGTGTCCCGCTCTGTCCCCTGCATTGTCCCCCACTGTGTCCCGCTGTACCCCCCGCTGTGTCCCGCTGTATCCCGCCTTGTCCAATGCTGTGTCCCGCTGTATCCCCGCAGTGTCCCCACTTTGTCCCGCTTTGTCCCCCGCTGTGTCCCCCTCTGAGTCCCGCTGTGTCCCCGCTGTGTCTCAATGTGTCCTCTCTGTGTCCCCCGCTGTGTCCCGCTCTGTCCCCCGCTGTTTCCCTCGCTTTGTCCCCACTGTGTCCCGCTGTGTCCCTGCTGTATCGACTCTGTGTCCTGCTGTGTCCCGCTGTGTCCTCGCTGTGTCCCACGCTGTGTCCCGCTGTGTCGCCCGCTGTGTCCCGCTGTGTCCCGCTGTGTCCCTGCTGTGACCCGCTGTGTCCTGCTGTGTCCCCGCTGTGTCCCGCTGTGTACCCTGTTGTGTCCAGCTTTTCCCAGCTGTGTCTCGCTGTGTCCCACGCTGTCCTCCACTGTGTTCTGCTGTGTCCCCGGCTGTGTCCCTCTGTGTCCCCCGCTGTGTCCCGCTGTGTTCCCGCAGTGTCACTGCTGTTTCGCTCTGTGTCCTTGCTGTGTCCCCCGCTGTGGCCCCCATTGAGTCCCTGCTGTGTCCCGCTGTGTACCCTGTTGTGTCCAGCTTTTCCCAGCTGTGTCTCGCTGTGTCCCACGCTCTGTCCCCCACTGTGTCCTGATGTGTCCCCAGCTTTGTCCCACTATGTCCACCGCTGTGTCCCCCGCTGAGTCCCCGCTGTGTCCCCACGGTGTCCCGCTGTGTCATCGCTGTGTTTCCCGCTTTGTCCCAATGTGTCCTCGCTGTGTCCCCCACTATGTCCCGCTGTGTTCCCCGCTGTGTCCAGCTGTGTCCCGCTGTGTTCCTGCTGTGTCCCACTGTGTCCCGCTGTGTCCCCGCTGAGTCCCCTCTGTGTCCCGCTGTGTACCCCGCTGTGTCCAGCTTTGTCCCCGCTGTGTCTCGCTGTGTCCCATGCTCTCTTCCCCACTGTGTCCCGCTGTGTACCCCGCTGTGTCCAGCTTTGTCCCCGCTGTGTCTCGCTGTTTCCCATGCTC
>NW_012322766.1:0-1539 GCF_000151885.1 Dipodomys ordii
TTTTAGGATGATTAGAAGCTGAATTGAGCCCTTAGCCGGGGAACCCAACGAGGGTTTATTTCTCGTGCTATGGTTTTCCAATATACTTATTAAGTACGATGTGAATCTTTTGATCGTATGGTAGATTCGTCTCTCAAGAAATAAACCTATTGTCAATGTTTTTTTTCGCGGTCCCCTAGATCTTTTAATACATTTTTCTTATTGGGGATAGGACACAAAAAAAAATGATCAAATAAGGATACAAGCTGACACATGTACAACGAGATGTACAGTACGTTGGTTGAAAATGTCTGTACCACTTGAGTGAGGGAGCCTCCCCCTCCGCAACACGTCGGCTGGCGGTCGAAACCCCGCCCTCCCCCCTCCCCGTCGTCATGGCTACGACAGAGGAAAAGCAAATGATGATAATAATGAATCATAACAACCTATATGTATGTGTATGTCAGAACTCTCACTCCCCACTGCCGGGTAGGTGAGGACTGACTGACTGAGTGAGTGACTGACCCGACCCGTGTTTTGCCCCTCCCGCCGCCCCATCCACCTTGTCGACGGCGAACGAGCGCCATCTAGTGGTGGTTTTGTGAATTGCAGTTTTCTCTCATGAAATGCATGGGGGAAAAAAAAGAACAAACAAACCACGCACTGACTGACTGAGAAAACCGGCCCAGGCTGGCTGGCCCCGAGAGAGACTGCCTTCTTTTCAGAGAAGGGGTGGGGTGGGGATGATGATGTGCCTCGTTGGAGTATGGGGCCCATGCATAGGCAGGCAGGCAGGCAGGCAGGCTCGGAGTGGGACCGTTGTGTGTTGGAGCGCCAGTACAGTAGCTCAAGCCCCAGGATTGACTGGCAAGTCGAGAGGAAAAGGAGGGAGGGAGTGCGGGCGGGCGGGCGGGCAGGAGAGAGAATTCAAACGAGAGAGAGAGACAGACAGACAGACAGACAGACACACAGAGACAAAGAGAGACACAGAGAGAGAAATAGAGAAACAGAAACAGAGAGACAAGAGACAGAGACGTGGTGAATTGGTCCGGCTGGACTACATACATGCTCTGTCGCGTCCGAACTTTGAGTTTCCTCAAAGATGCACGCACGCACACACACAGATACACTGAGATGCCCTCTGCCCCCTCTTCTCTCCTCTCCAATTCCCCCGCCCCCTCCCCCCTCCCCCCCCGTCAGGCACCAGAAATGAGATCCCTCCCCTTCGCCTATTGCGTCAATTACAAACAAAAGGCAGCGTGAGATTCAAGCAAATTTGTTTTATTTTGTTCCGAGGGTAGGGTTGTGGATTTTGGTGCGGGGGGGGGGTCGGAGGTCGTGGTCGTGGTCGAGTAATCGCCTGCGGGGGGGGGGTGAGGATGGACGGTTACGCCACCTGCATGGATGGCTCGCGTTCCCCTCTGGCTGTCTGGTTGCCGCTGAGTGCTTCAGATATCACCATCCGGTCAGGAAGCAGGGGGCTGGAAGATAAAGAGATATTAAAGAGATAATTAGGAGCAGGACTCCAGGGAAGCCCGAAGGCGGGGGGGGATGGGGGGA
>NW_012322767.1:0-1539 GCF_000151885.1 Dipodomys ordii
CCCCCAGCTGTGTCCCGCTGTGTCCCCCCACTGTGTCCCGCTGTGTCCCCCGTTGTGTCCCGCTGTGTCCCGCTGTGTCCCCGCTGTCCGCCGGTTTGTCACCGCTTTCCCCCCGCTGTATCCCATGCTGTGTCCCGCTGTGTCCTAGCTGTGTCTCACTGTGTCCCTGCTATGTCTCTGCTGTGTCCCGCTGTGTCCCTGGTGTGTCCTCGCTGTGTAACCGCTGAGTCCCTCTGTGTCCCCACTGTGTCCCACTGTGTCCCCCGCTGAGTCCCCGCTGTGTCCCCGCTGTGTCCTCATGTGTCCCGCTGTGTCCTCGCTGTGTCCTTCTGTATCCCGTTGTGTCCTCCGCTGTGTCCTACACTAATTCCCCGCTGTGACCCGCTGTGTCCATGCTGTGTCCCCCGCTGTGTCCTGCTGTGTCCTGCTGTTTGTCCCGCTGTGTTCCCCGCTGTGTCCCGCTGTGTCCCGCTGTGTGCCTGCTCTCCCCCGGTGTGTCCCCCGCTGTGTCCCGCTGTGTCCTGCTGTGTCCCCACTGTGGCCCACTGTGGCCTGCTGTGTCCCCGCTGTGTCCCCGCTGTGTCCCCGCTGTGTCCCAATGTGTACCGCTGTGTCTGCCTCTGTGTACCCCGCTGTGTCCTGCTTTGTCCCCTGCTGTGTCCTGCTGTGTCCTCGCTGTGTCCCCCGCTGTTTCCCGCTGTTTCCCCCGCTGTGTCCCCCGCTGTGTCCCGCTTTGTCCCCCGCTGTGTCCCGCTGTGTCCCCACTGTGTCCGGTTGTGTTTCCCACTGTGTCCCGCGGTGTCCTGCTGTGTACCCCCTGTGTCCCGCTGTGTCCCACTTTGTCCCGCTGTGTCCCTGCTGTGTCTTCCTGCTGTCCCCCGCTGTGTCCCCACTGTGTTCCGCTGTATCCCTGCTGTGTCCCACTCTGTCCCCACTGTGTCGCGCTTTGTCCCCCTTTGTCCCCCGCTGTGTCCCGCTGTGTCCCCCCCTGTGTCCCCGCTGTTTCCCGCTGTGTCCTGCTGTGTCCAGCTGTGTCCCCGCTGTCCTCCGCTGTGTCCCCTGCTGTGTCCCCGCTGTGTCCAGCTGTGTCCCGTTTTGTCCCGCTGTGTCCCGCTGTGTCTCGCTGTGTCCCCGCTGTGTCCCGATGTGTACCGCTGTGTCTGCCTCTGTGTTCCCCGCTGTGTCCTACTGTGTCCCCCGCTGTGTCTTGCTGTGTCCTCACTGTGTCCCTCGCTGTTTCCCGGTGTTTCCACCGCTGTGTCTCCTGCTGTTTCCCCAGCTGTGTCCCCCGCTGAGTCCCGCTGTGTTCCCCTGTGTCCCCCGGTGTCTCCCGCTGTGTTCTTTGCTGTGTCCCCCGCTGAGTCCCGCTGAGTCCCCCACTGTTTACCGCTGTGTCCCCCACTGTGTCCCCCGCTGTGTCCCCGCTGTGTCCCCGCTGTGTCCCTCTGTGTCCCTGGTGTGTCC
Source organism: Dipodomys ordii (assembly GCF_000151885.1). NCBI lineage: Eukaryota > Metazoa > Chordata > Mammalia > Rodentia > Heteromyidae > Dipodomys > Dipodomys ordii. The sequence goes on from NW_012322767.1 coordinate 1,465, forward strand.
TCGCTGTGTAACTGCTATGTCTCTCTGTCCCCACTGTGTCCCACTGTGTCCCGCAGTGTCCCCCTATGTCCCCTC
>NW_012322768.1:0-1539 GCF_000151885.1 Dipodomys ordii
GCTACTACTTCTCCTGCTTCTCGTTCTGCTTCTCTTTCTGCTTCTCCTTCTCCTTCTTCTGCTTCTCCTTCTGCTTCTCCTTCTGCTTCTGCTTCTGCTTCAATTTCTCCTTCTGCTTCTCATTCTGCTTCTGCGTCTTCTCTTTCTTCTGCTTCTCCTGCTTCTGCTTCTCCTGCTTCTCCTACTTCTCGTGCTGCTTCTCCTTCTGCGTCTCTTTCTGCTTCTGCTTATCTTTTGCTTCTCCTACTCCTAATCCTTCTCTTTCGCCTTCTCCGTCTTCTTCTTCTGCTTCTCCTGCTGCTTCTGCTTCTGCTTATTCTACTATTTCTGTTTCTTCTGCTTCTGCTTCAGATTGTGCTTCTTCTGTTTCTCCTGCTTCAGATTCTGCTTCTGCTTCTTCGGCTTCTCCTGTTTCTTCTAATTCTGCTTCTTCTGTTTCTTCTGCTTCTCTTTCTGCTTCTCCTTCTCCTTCTGCTTCTACTTCTGCTTCTTCTTCTGCTCTTCTCCTTCTTCAGTTTCTTTTGCTACTGTTTCTTCTTCTTCTACTGTTTCTTCTGATTCTACTTCTGCTTCTCCTTCTTCTCCTCTTTCTGCTTCTACTTCTACTTCTTCTGATTCTCCTGTTTCTCGTTCTTCTTCTCCTTCTGTTTTTGCTTCTCTTTCTGCTTCAACTTCCCCTTCTGCTGCTCCTTCTCCTTCTTCTCCTTCTCCCACTGCTTCTGCTTCGGCTTCTTTTGCTTATTCTTTTTCTTCTGCTTCTTTTTCTTCTGCTTCTGCTTCTCCTGCTTCTGCTTCTCCTGCTTCTACTTACTTCTTCTGCTTCTACTTACTTCTTCTCCTTATGCTTCTCCTTCTCCTTCTCCTCCTCCTTCTTCTTCTTCTTCTTCTTCTTCTTCTTCTTCTTCTTCTTCTTCTTCTTCTTCTTCTTCTTCTTCTACTTCTTCTTCTTCTTCTTCTTCTCCTTCTCCTTCTTCTTCTTCTTCTCTTTATTCTGCTTCTTCTTTTCCTGCTTCTTCTGCTTCTACTCTTTCTCTTTCTTCTTCTCATTCTGCTACTGCTTCTCCTTCTGCTTCTCCTATTGATTCTGCGGCTCTTCCTTCTCCTTCTCCTACTTCTACTTCTCCTTCTGCTCCTGCTTCTTCTCCTTCTCCTGCTTCTCCTTATGCATCTTCTTCTGCTTCTGCTTCTCCTTCTGCTGCTTCTTCTGCTTCTGTTTTTCCTTCTGCTTCTCCTTCTGCTTCTTCTGCTTCTCCTTCTGATTTTCCTTCTCCTTCTGCTTCTGTTTCTCTTTCTCCTTCTTGTTCTCCTGCTTTTCCTTCTGCTTCTACTTCTGCTGCAACTGCTACTGCTTTTGCTTCTTCTGTTTCTTCTGCTTCTCCTTCTGCTTTTGATTCTCTTTCTGCTTCTGCTTCTCCTTCAGCTTGTCATAGTGCTTCTCCAGATTCTGCTTCTTCTGCTTCTCCTTCTGCTTCAGGTTCTGCTTCTGCTTCTTCGGATTCTTATGCTTCTGCTTCTCCTGCTTCTCCTCCTTCTCTTTGA
>NW_012322769.1:0-1539 GCF_000151885.1 Dipodomys ordii
CAGAAGGAGAAACAGAAGAAGCACAATCTGAAGCAGAAGCAGAAGAAACAGAAATAGTAGAATAAGCAGAAGCAGAAGCACCAGGAGAAGCAGAAGAAGAAGAAGAAGGAGAAGGCGAAAGAGAAGGATTAGGAGTAGGAGAAGCAAAAGGATAAGCAGAAGCAGAAAGAGACGCAGAAGGAGAAGCAGCACGAGAATTAGGAGAAGCAGGAGAAGCAGAAGCAGGAGAAGCAGAAGAAACAGAAGACGCAGAAGCATAACGAGAAGCAGAAGGAGAAATTGAAGCAGAAGCAGAAGGAGAAGCAGAAGCAGAAGGAGAAGCAGGAGCAGGAGAAGCAGAAAGATAAGCAGAACGAGAAGCAGGAGAAGCAGAAGCAGGAGAAGCAAAAGCAGAAGAAACAGAAGAAGGAGAAGAAGCAGAAGCAGAAAAAGAAGCAGAAACAGAAGGAAAAGCAGAAAGAGAAGCAGGAGAAGCAGAATAATCAGCAGCAGGAGAAGCAGAAGCAGAAGAAGCCAAAGAAGCAGAAGCAGGACCTGAAGCAGAAGGAGAAGCAGGAGAAGCAGAAGAAGCAGAATCTGGAGAAGGAGAAGGAGAAGCAGAAGCAGAAAGAGAAGCAAAAGCAGAAGGACAAGCAGAAGGAGAAGCAGAAGAAGCCGAGGCAGTAGCAGAAGAAGCAGAAGATTCAGAATCAGAAGGAGAAGCGAAAGGAAAAGCAGAAGAACTAGAAGGGGAAGGAGAAACAGAAGGAGAAGCAGAAGGAGAAGCAGAAGAAGGAACAGGAGAAGGAAAAGCAGCACGAGAAGCAGAAACAGCAGCAGAACGAGAAGCATGAGATGCAGAAACAGGAGAAGTAGAAGCTAGAAGAAACATGAGAAGGACAAGAAGCAGAAGGAGAAGCAAAAACAGAAGGAGAAGCAGAAAGAGAAGGAGGGGAAGCAGAAGAAGCAGAAGCAGGAGAAGCTAGAAGCAGAAGAATCTGAAGAAGCAGAAGCAGAACTTGAAGAAGAAGGAGAAGCAGGAGAAGCAGAAGAAGCAGAATCTGGAGAAGCAGAATGAGAAGGTGAAGGAGAAGCAGAAGCGGAAAGAGAATCAAAAGCAGAAGGAGAAGCAGAAGATACAGAAGAAGCAGAAGCAGTAGCAGTTGCAGGAGAATCAGAAGGAGAAGCAGAAGGAAAAGCAGAAGAACGAGAAGGAGAAGGAAAAACAGAAGCAGAAGCAGAAGGAGAAGCAGAAGAAGCAGAAGGAGAAGCAGAAGCAGAAGAAGATGCAGAAGGAAAAGCACAAGCAGAAGAAGATGCAGAAGGAGAAGCAGGAGAAGCAGAAGAAGCAGAAGCAGAAAGAGAAGTAGAAGTAGGAGAAGGAGAAGGAAGAGCCGCAGAAGCAATAGGAGAAGCAGAAGGAGAAGCAGAAGCAGAATGAGAAGAAGAAAGTGAAGCAGTAGAAGCAGAAGAAGCAGGAAAAGAAGAAGCAGAAGAAAGAGAAGAAGAAGAAGAAGAAGAAGAAGAAGAAGAAGAAGAAGAAGAAGAAGAAGAAGAAGA
>NW_012322770.1:0-1539 GCF_000151885.1 Dipodomys ordii
CATTTCCTACTTCTCCATCTGCATCTCTTCTGCTTGTGCTTTTCCTTCTGCTTCTTCTTCTGCTCTGGCTTCTCCTTCTCCTCATCTGCTTCTCCGTCTGCTTCTGTATCTTCTGCTTTTCCTGCTTCTCCTTCTATTTCTCCTTCTCGTTCTTCTGCTATTCCTTCTGCTTCTCTTTCTGCTTCTGCATCTTCAGCTTCTTCTGCTACTGATTCTGCTTCTTCTGTTTCTTCTGCTTCTCCTTCTGCTTTTGCTTCTCTTTCTGCTTCTGCTTCTCCTTCTGGTTCTCCTTCTTCTTCTCCAGATTCTGCTTCTTCTGCTTCTCCTTCTGCTTTAGGTTCTGCTTTTGCTTCTTCGGCTCCTTCTGCTTCTATTTCTGCTTCTCCTTCTGTTTCTGCTTCTCTTTCTGCTTCTGCTTCTTCTCCTTCTCCTATTTCTTCTGATTCTGCTTCTCCTGCTTCTGCTTCTCCTGCTTCTCCTTCTGTTTCTCTTTATGCTTCTCCTTCTGCTTCTCCTTCTTCTGCTTCTACTACTGCTTCTGCTTCTTCTGCTTCTGCATCTTCTGCTACTGCCTCTGCTTCTTCTGTTTCTTCTGCTTCTCCTTCTGCTTCTCCTTCTGCTTTTGCTTCTCTTTCTGCTTCTGCTTCTCCTTCTGCTTCTCCAGATTCTGCTTCTTCTGCTTCTCCTGTATCTCCTTATGCTTCAGGTTCTGCTTCTGTTTCTTCGGCTTCTTCTGCTTCTGCTTCTCCTGTTGCTGCTTCTTCTGCTGCTCCTGCTTCTATTTCTGCTTTTCCTTCTGTTTCTGCTTCTCCTTCTGCTTCTGCTTCTTCTCCTTCTTAAGTTTCTTCTGCTTCTGCTTCTCCTGCTTCTCGTTGAGCTTCTCGTTGTGCTGCTCTTTCTGCTTCTCTTTCTGCTTCTACTTCTCCTTCTCTTTCTTCTGCTTCTCCTTCTGCTTCTTCTTCTCCTTCTGCTTCAATTTCTCCTTCTGCTTCTCATTCTGCTTCTGCGTCTTCTGTTTCTTCTGCTTCTCTTGCTTCTGCTTCTCCTGCTTCTCCTACATCTCGTGCTGCTTCTCCTTCTGCGTCTCTTTCTGCTTCTGCTTATCCTTTTGCTTCTCCTACTCCTAATCCTTCTCTTTCGCCTTCTCCTTCTTGTTCTTCTGCTTGTCCTGGTGCTTCTGCTTCTGCTTATTCGACTATTTCTGTTTCTTCTGCTTCTGCTTCAGATTGTGCTTCTTCTGTTTCTCCTTCTGCTTCAGATTCTGCTTCTGCTTCTTCGGCTTCTCCTGTTTCTTCTGATTCTGCTTCTCCTGCTTCTTCTGGCTCTCTTGCTTCTCTTTCTGCTTCTCCTTCTGCTTCTGCTTCTGCTTCTCCTTCTGCTTCTGCTCTTATCCTTCTTCTGTTTCTTTTGCTTCTGTTTCTTCTGCTTCTGTTTCTTCAGATTCTACTTCTGCTTCTCCTTCTTCTCCTTCTCTTTCAGCTTCTTCTGATTCTCCTGCTTCTCCTTCTTGTTCTCCTTCTGTTTCTGCATCTCTTTCTG
>NW_012322771.1:0-1538 GCF_000151885.1 Dipodomys ordii
TGCATGGGGGAAAAAAAGAACAAACAAACCACGCACTGACTGACTGAGAAAACCGGCCCAGGCTGGCTGGCCCCGAGAGAGACTGCCTTCTTTTCAGAGAAGGGGTGGGGTGGGGATGATGATGTGCCTCGTTGGAGTATGGGGCCCATGCATAGGCAGGCAGGCAGGCAGGCAGGCTCGGAGTGGGACCGTTGTGTGTTGGAGCGCCAGTACAGTAGCTCAAGCCCCAGGATTGACTGGCAAGTCGAGAGGAAAAGGAGGGAGGGAGTGCGGGCGAGCGGGCGGGCGGGAGAGAGAATTCAAACGAGAGAGAGAGAGACAGACAGACAGACACACAGACAGACAGACAGACAGACAGACAGACAGACAGACAGACAGACAGAGACACACAAAGAGAGAAATAGAGAAACAGAAACAGAGAGACAAGAGACAGAGACGTGGTGAATTGGTCCGGCTGGATTACATACATGCTTTGTCGCGTCCGATCTTTGAGTTTCCTCAAAGATGCACGCACGCACACACACAGATACACTGAGATGCCCTCTGCCCCCTCTTCTCCACTCTCCAATACCCCTGCCCCCTCCCCCCTCCCCCCCCGTCAGGCACCAGAAATGAGATCCCTCCCCTTCGCCTATTGCGTCAATTACAAACAAAAGGCAGCCTGAGATTCAAGCAAATTTGTTTTATTTTGTTCCGAGGGTAGGGTTGTGGATTTTGGTGCGGGGGGGTGTCGGAGGTCGTGGTCGTGGTCGAGTAATCGCCTTCCGGGGGGGGTGAGGATGGACGGTTACGCCACCTGCATGGATGGCTCGCGTTCCCTTCTGGCTGTCTGGTTGCCGCTGAGTGCTTCAGATATCACCATCGGGTCAGGAAGCAGGGGCTGGAAGATAAAGAGATATTAAAGAGATAATTAGGAGCAGGACTCCAGGGAAGCCCGAAGGCGGGGGGGGGGCGACCAGGATCCAAATGCTCTACATATTCTCCAACGGTAATACAGGGCAGTAAGGAGAGTTAGACAGCATCGGTCTATCCCAGGCATCTTCGGTCTGCATCCTAGCAGGGCTTCAACCTCCTCACACTGTCCCCATTAACCAGTGCCAATTTTTTCCTTGCCATTCTGGGATTGCTCAGCAGTATTAGGGAGCTCAGGATGAAAATGACAAGATACAGCCCTGAGAACTTGGGTACCTTAAAACAGACCTGTTTGTTGTCGCCTCAGTTGTGAATACTCTCCACCTTCCATAATGAAGAGACAAGACACAAAAGAGAAATAGACAGCATATTTCAGTCTCTAGTAGCTCCTATGTGCATCCTGGCTTGGTTCACAGGCCCTCTCTGTATCATCATCCATAGGTCAAAATATTTCTTTGAAATATTTGGGAGAGCTGAGGAGGTTTTGGGAGCACAGGATGCAAATAACAAGAAAGAGCACTCAAAACTTGGGGACCTTATACCATTGGTTATGGGGCAATACTACGACTGTGGGTAGGAGACCACAGCAGAGAATATAGAGGAATCATGTCCACCGTGACTTTGGA
>NW_012322772.1:0-1538 GCF_000151885.1 Dipodomys ordii
ATCACCTCCTCCTCCTCCTCCTTCTTCTTCTTCTTCTTCTTCTTCTTCTTCTTCTTCTTCTTCTTCTTCTTCTTCTTCTTCTTTTTCTTCTCCTTCTTCTTCTTCTTCTTCTTCATCTTCGTCTTCTTCTTCGTCTTCTTCTTCTTCTTCTTCTTCTTCTTCTTCTCTTTATTCTACTTTTCCTGCTTCTTCTGCTTTTACTGCTTCTCTTTCTGCTTCTCATTCTGCTTCTGCTTCTCCTTCTCCTATTTCTTCTGCGGCTCTTCCTTCTCCTACTTCTACTTCTCCTTCTGCTTCTGCTTCTTCTGCTTCTCCTGCTTCTCCTTCTGCATCTTCTTCTGCTTCTGCTTCTCCTTCTGCTGCTTCTTCTGCTTCTGTTTCTCCTTCTGCTTCTCCTTCTGCTTCTGTTTCTCCTTCTGCTTCTTCTGCTTCTCCTTCTGATTCTCCTTCTGCTTCTCCTTCTGTTTCTCCTTCTCCTTCTCGTTCTTCTGCTATTCTTTCTGCTTCTCCTTCTGCTTCTGCTGCAACTGCTACTGCTTCTTCTGTTTATTCTGCGTCTTCTTCTGTTTTGATTCTCTTTCAGCTTCTGCTTCTCCTTCAGCTTCTCATTCAGCTTCTCCAGGTTCTGCTTCTTCTGCTTCTCCTGCTTCCGCTTTTGCTTCAGGTTTTGCTTCTGCTTCTTCGGATTCTTATGCTTCTGCTTCTCCTGCTTCTGCTTCTTCTGCTTCCCCTCCTCTTTCTGCTTCTCCTTCTGTTTCTGCTTCTCCTTCTGCTTCTGCTTCTTGTCCTTCTCCTGTTTCTTCTGCTTCTGCTTCTCCTTCTTCTGCTTCTTCTGCTTTTCCTGCTTGTCCTTCTGCTTTTCCTTCTCCTTCTGCTTCTGCTCCTTCTCCTTCTTCTGTTTCTTCTTCTTCTGGTTCTCCCGCTTCTGCTTCTTCTGCTTCTCCTGCTTCTCGTTCTGCTTCTCTTCGTCGGCTTCTCTTTCTACTTCTGCTTCTGCTTCTTCTGATTCTGCTTCTTCTACTTCTTCTCTCCTTCTGCTTCTGCTTCTTCTGCTTCTCCTTCTGCATCTCCTTCTGCTTGTGCTTTTCGTCTGCTTCTTCTTCTGCTTCTGCTTCTCCTTCTCCTTCTTCTGCTTCTCCGTCTGATTCTGCTTCTTCTGCCTTTCCTGATTCTCCTTCTGTTTCTCCTTCTTCTTCTCCTTCTGTTTCTCCTTCTCCTTCTCGTTCTTCTGCTATTCCTTCTGCTTCGGCATCTTCAGCTTCTTCTGCTACTGCTTCTGCTTCTTCTGTTTCTTCTGCTTCTCCTTCTGCTTTTGCTTCTCTTTCTGCTTCTGCTTCTCCTTCTGGTTCTCCTTCATCTTCTCCAGATTCTGCTTCTTCAGCTTCTCCTTCCGCTTCAGGTTCTGCTTCTGCTTCTTCGGCTTCTTCTGCTTCTATTTCTGCTTCTCCTTCTGTTTCTGCTTCTCTTTCTGCTTCTGCTTCTTCTCCTTCTTCTATTTCTTCTGCTTCTCCTGCTTCTGCTTCTCCTGCTTCTCCTTC
>NW_012322773.1:0-1538 GCF_000151885.1 Dipodomys ordii
TTCTGCTTCTGCTTCTTCGGCTTCTCCTGTTTCTTCTGATTCTGATTCTCCTGCTTCTTCTGGTTCTTCTGCTTCTCTTTCTGCTTCTCCTTCTGCTTCTGCTTCTCCTTCTGCTTCTGCTTCTGCTCTTCTCCTTCTGTTTCTTTTGCTTCTGTTTCTTCTGCTTCTTCTTCTTCTGTTTCTTCTGATTCTACTTCTGCTTCTCCTTCTTCTCCTTCTCTTTCTGCTTCTTCTGATTCTCCTGCTTCTCCTTCTCGTTCTCCTTCTGTTTCTGCTTCTCTTTCTGCTTCTGCTTCTCCTTCTGCTGCTCCTTCTCCTTCTCCTTCTTCTGCTTCTCTCACTGCTTCTGCTTCTGCTTCTTTTGCTTATTCTTTTTCTTCTGCTTCAGCTTCTCCTGCTTCTGCTTCTTCTGCTTCTACTGCTTCTCCTTATACTTCTCCTTATGCTTCTCCTTATGCTGCTGCTGCTGCTTCTTCTTCTTCGTCTTCTTCTTCTTCTCTTTCTTCTGCTTCTGCTTTTCCTGCTTCTTCTGCTTCTACTGCTTCTCTTTCTGCTTCTTGTCCTTCTCCTGTTTCTTCTCCTTCAGCTTCTCCTGCTTCTGCTTCTTCTGCTTTTCCTGCTTCTCTTTCTGCTTCTCCTTCTGCTTCTGCTCCTTCTCCTTCTTCTGTTTCTTCTTCTTCTGCTTCTCCCGCTTGTGCTTCTTCTGCTTCTCCTGCTTCTCGTCTGCTTCTCTTCGTCGGCTTCTCTTCCTATTTCTGCTTCTGCTTCTTCTGATTCTGATTCTTCTCCTTCTTCTTTTCCTTCTGCTTCTGCGTCTTCTGCATTTCCTGCTTCTCCTTCTGCATCTCCTTCTGCTTGTGCTTTTCCTTCTGCTTCTTCTTCTGCTCCGGCTTCTCCTTCTCCTTCTTCTGCTTCTCCGTCTGCTTCTGTTTGTTCTGCTTTTCCTGCTTCTCCTTCTGCTTTTCCTTCTATTTCTCCTTCTCGTTCTTCTGCTATTCCTTCTGCTTCTCTTTCTGGTTCTGCATCTTCAGCTTCTTCTGCTACTGATTCTGCTTCTTCTGTTTCTTCTGCTTCTCCTTCTGCTTCTCCTTCTGCTTTTGCTTCTCTTTCTGCTTCTGCTTCTCCTTCTGGTTCTCCTTCTTCTTCTCCAGATTCTGCTTCTTCTGCTTCTCCTGCTTCTCCTTCTGCTTTAGGTTCTGCTTTTGCTTCTTCGGCTTCTTCTGCTTCTATTTCTGCTTCTCCTTCTGTTTCTGCTTCTCTTTCTGCTTCTGCTTCTTCTCTTCTTCTATTTCTTCTGATTCTGCTTCTCCTGCTTCTGCTTCTCCTGCTTCTCCTTTTGTTTCTCTTTATGCTTCTCCTTCTGCTTCTTCTTCTTCTGCTTCTACTACTGCTCCTGCTTCTCCTTCTGCATCTTCTTCTGTTTCAATTTCTCCTTCTTCTGCTTTTCATTCTGCTTCTGCTTCTCCTGTTTCTGCTTCTTACTACATCTCCTGCTTCTTCTACTTCTCCTGCTTCTCCTTCTCATTCTCCTTGAGAAA
>NW_012322774.1:0-1538 GCF_000151885.1 Dipodomys ordii
GCTTCTTCTTCTGCCTCTGCTTCTCTTTCTCCTTCTTTTGCTTCTACTTCTTCTACTTATCCTGCTTCTCCTTCTGCTTCTGCTTCTCCTTCTGCATCTTCTTCTGCTTCTCCTTCTCCTTCTTCTACTTCTCCTTCTGATTCTCCTTCTACTTCTTCTTCTACTTTACCTGCTTCTCTTTCTGCTTCTCCTTCTGCTTCTCCTTCTGTTTCTCCTTCTCCTTCTTGTTCTTCTGCTTTTCCTTCTGCTTTTCCTACTACTTCTGCTACAACTGCTACTGCATCTACTTCTTCTGTTTCTTCTGCTTCTCCTTCTGCTTTTGATTCTCTTTCTGCTTCTGCTTCTCCTTCTGCTTCTCATTCTGCTTCTCCAGATTCTGATTCTTCTGCTTCTCCTGCTTCTCCTTCTGCTTCAGGTTCTGCTTCTGCTTTTTCGGTTTCTTATGCTTCTGCTTCTCCTGCTTCTGCTTCTTCTGCTTCCCCTCCTTCTCTTTCTGCTTCTCCTTCTGCTTCTGCTTCTTGTCCTTCTCCTGTTTCTTCTGCTTGTTCTTCTCCTGTTTCTGCATTTCCTGCTTCTCCTTCTGCTGCTCTTTCTGTTTCTCCTGCCGCTTTTCCTTGTACTGCTCCTTCTTCTGCTTCTCTTTCTGCTTCTACTCCTGTTTCTCCTTCTCCTTCTCCTTCTAGTTCTTCTGCTTTTCCTTCTGCTTCTCCTTCTGCTTCTGAATCTTCTGCTTCTTCTGATACTGCCTCTGCTTCTTCTGTTTCTTCTGTTTCTCCTTCTGCTTTTGCTTCTCTTTCTGCTTCTGCTTCTCCTTCTGCTTCTCCAGATTCTGCTTCTTCTGCTTCTCCTGCTTCTCCTTCTGCTTCAGGTTCTGCTTCTGCTTTTTCGGCTTCTTCTGCTTCTGCTTCTCCTGCTGCTGCTTCTTCTGCTTCTCCTGCTTCTCTTTCTGTTTTTCCTTCTGTTTCTGCTTCTTCTTCTGCTTCTTCCCCTTCTTCTGTTTCTTCTGCTTCGGCTTCTCCAGCTTCTGCTTCTCCTGCTTCTCGTTCTGCTTCTCTTTCTGCTTCTCTTTCTCCTTCTCCTTGTCCTTCTCCTTCTTCTGCTTCTTCTTCTGCTTCTGCTTCTCCTTCTGCTTCTGCTTCAATTTCTCCTTCTGCTTCTCATTCTGCTTCTGCGCCTTCTGTTTCTTCTACTTCTCCTGCTACTTCTTCTCCTGCTACACCTCCTTCTCGTGCTGCTTCTCCTTCTGCGTCTCTTTCTGGTTCTGCTTATCCTTTTGCTTCTCCTACTCCTAATCCTTCTCTTTCACCTTCTCCTTCTTCTTCTTCTGCTTCTCCTGGTGCTTCTGCTTCTGCTTATTCTACTATTTCTGTTTCTTCTGCTTCTGCTTCACATTGTGCTTCTTCTGTTTCTCCTTCTGCTTCAGATTCTGCTTCTGCTTCTTCGGCTTCTCCTGTTTCTTCTGCTTCTGCTTCTCCTGCTTCTTCAAATTCTCCTGCTTCTCTTTCTGCTTCTCCTTCTGTTTCTGCTTCTGCTCTTCT
>NW_012322775.1:0-1538 GCF_000151885.1 Dipodomys ordii
CTCTTTCTGCTTCTGCTTCTCCTTCTGCTTCTCGAGATTCTGCTTCTTCTGCTTCTCCTGCTTCTCCTTCTGCTTCTGCTTCTTCTGCTTCTCCTGCTTCTCCTTCTGCATCTTCTTCTGCTTCTGTTTCTCCTTCTCCTTCTTCTGCTTCTCCTTCTGATTCTCCTTCTGCTTCCTCTTCTTCTGCTTTACCTGCTTCTCTTTCTGCTTTTCCTTCTACTTCTTCTGTTTCTCTTTCTCCTTCCTGTTTTTCTGCTTTTACTTCTGCTTCTGCTACACCTGCTACTGCTTCTACTTCTTCTGTTTCTTCTGCTTCTGCTTCTCCTGCTTCTCCTTCTTCTGCTTCTCCTACTTCTCCTTCTGCTTCTCCGTCTCATTCTCCTTCTCCTTCAATTTCTCCTTCTTGTGCTTCTCATTCTGCTTCTCATTCTGCTTCTAATTCTGCTTCTGCTCCTCCTACTCCTAATCCTTCTCTTTCTCCTTCTTATTCTTCTGCTTCTCGTTCTGCTTCTGCTTCTTCTGCTTGTTCTGTATCTTCTGCTTCTGCTTTTCCAGCTTCTGATGCTTCTGCTTCTCCTTCTGCTTCAGATTCTCCTTCTGCTTCTTCAGCTTCTTCTGTTTCTTCTGCTTCTGCTTCTCCTGCTACTGCTTCTTCTGCTTCTGTTTCTATTTCTGCTTCTCCTTCTGCTTCTGCTTCTCCTTCTGTTCCTTCTCCTTCTTCTGTTTCTTTTCTTCTTCTGCTTCTCCCGCTTCTGCTTCTTCTGCTTCTCCTAATTGTCCTTCTGCTTCTGCTTCTCCTTCTCCCTCTTCTGCTTCTCTTTCTGATTCTGCTTCTTCTGATTCTCCAACGTCTCCTTCTGTTTCTGCTTCTCTTTCTGCTTCTGCATCTCCTTCTGCTTCACCTTCTGCTGCTCCTTCTCCTTCTTCTGTTTCTCCCTCTGCTTCTATTTCTGCTTCTTATGCTTCTTCTTTTTCTTCTGCTTCTCCTGCTTCTGCTTCCTATGCTTCTACTGCTTCTTCTTCTGGTTCTGCTTCTTCTGCTTCTACTTCTCTTTCTGCTTCTGCTTCTCCTGCTTGTTTTTCTGCTGATTCTGCTGCTTCTCCTTCTGCTGCTTCTATTCCTACTCCTTGTGCTTCTCTTTTTGCTTCTCCTTCTGCTTCTGCTTCTTCTGTTTCTCCTGCCTGAATTTCTGGTTCTACTTCTTCTGCTGCTTCTCCTTCTGCTTCTGCTTCTCCTTCTGCTAATGTTTCTGCTTCTTCTGCTTCTTCTCTTTCGGCTTCTCCTGCTTCTGCTTCCTGTCCTTCTCCTGCTTCTCTTTCTGCTTCTCATTCTGCTTCTGCTTCTCCTTCTGCTTCTCCTCCTTCACCTTCTCCTACTTCTGCTTCTCCTTCAGCTTCTGCTTCTTCTGCTTCCCCTGCTTCTCCTTCTGCATCTCCTTCTGCTTGTGCTTTTCCTTCTGCTTCTGCTTCTGCTTCTCCTTCTCCTTCTTTTGCTTCTCCTTTTGCTTCTGCTTCTTCTGCTTTTCCTGCTTCTCCTC
>NW_012322776.1:0-1538 GCF_000151885.1 Dipodomys ordii
TCAAGTTGTAGCAGAAGCAGAACGAGAAGCAGAAAGAAAAGCTGAAGAACAAGAAGGAGAAGGAGAAATAGAAGGAGAAACAGAAGGAGAAGCAGAAAGAGAAGCAGGTAAAGCAGCAGAAGAAGAAACAGAAGGAGAATCAGAAGGAGAAGCAGAAGAAGGAGAAGGAGAAGCAGAAGAAGATGCAGACGGAGAAGCAGGAGAAGCAGAAGAAGCAGAAGCAGAAGGAGAAGAAGGACAAACAGAAGAAGCAGAAGCAAAAGGAGAAGCAAAAGAAGGAGAAGGAGAAGCAGAAGCAGAAGAAGAAGCATAAGGACAAGCACAAGCAGGAGATGCAGAAGGAGGAGCAGGAGAAGCAGAAGAATCAGAAGCTGAAGGAGAAGCAGAAGTAGGAGAAGGAGAAGGAGGAGAAGCAGAAGGAGAAGCAGAAGCGGAATGAGAAGGAGAAAGAGAAGCAGGAGAAGCACAAGAAGCATAAGCAGGAGAAGCCGAAAGAGAAGAAGCAGAAACAGAAGCAGAAGTAGAAGCAGAAGTAGGAGAAGCAGCAGAACAAGTAGAACCAGAAATTCAGGCAGGAGAAACTGAAGAAGCATAAGGAGAAGCAGAAGGAAAAGCTAAAAGAGAAGCAGAAGAAGAAGTAGAAGAAGCAGCAGAAGGAAAAGGAGCAGAAAAAGAAGTAGGAGAAGCAGAAGCAGAAAGAGAAGTAGAAGCAGAAGAAGCAGAAGCAGAAGAAGAAGCAGTAGAAGCATAAGAAGCAGAAGCAGGAGAAGCAGAAGAAAAAGAAGAAGCATAAGAAGCAGAAGCAGAGGGAGACACAGAAGAAGGAGAAGGAGCAGCAGAAGGTGAAGCAGAAGGAGATGCAGAAGCAGAAAGAGAAGCAGAAACAGAAGGAGAAGAAGAAGGAGAAGTTGGAGAATCAAAAGAAGCAGAAGAAGAAGCAGAAAGAGAAGCAGAAGAAGGAGAAGGAGAAGCAGAGCGAGAAGGACAAGCAGGAGAAGCAGAAGAAGCAGAAGCGGGAGAATCAGAAGAAGAAGAAGAAACAGAAGAAGGAGAAGGAGCAGAAGGAAAAGCAGAAGCAGAAGGAGAAGCAGTAGAAGCCGAAGAAGCAGTAGCAGGAGAAGCAGAAGAAACAGAAGAAGCCCAAGAACAAGAAGGAGAACCTGAAGCAGAAGGAGAAGCAGAAGCAGGAGAAGCTGGAAAAGCAGAAGCAGAAGAAACAGAACAAGCAGAAGAAGCAGAAGCAGAACGAGAAGCAGAAGAAGAAGAAGAAGAAAGAGAAGGATTAGGAGTAGGAGGAGCAGAAGCAGAATTAGAAGCAGAAAGAGAAGCAGAAGGAGAAACAGAAGAAGCAGAAGCAGGAGAAGCAGAAGCAGAATGAGAAGCACAAGAAGGAGAAATTGAAGGAGAAGGAGAATGGGACGGAGAAGCAGAAGGAGAAGTAGGAGAAGCAGAAAAAGAAGCAGGAGAAGCAGAAGCAGAAGAAGGAGAAGAGCAGAAGCAGAAGGAGAAGCAGAAGCAGAAGGAGAAGCAGAAGAAGC
>NW_012322777.1:0-1538 GCF_000151885.1 Dipodomys ordii
CCCTGCTGGTCATTGTTGACAGAGAAAAAGCAAACGATGATAATAATGAAATCATAGCAACCTGTAGATAGAAGGTAGGTCAGAACTCTCACTCCCCGCTGCCGGGTAGGTGAGCTCTGAAAGATTGAGTGAGTGACAGACCCGACCGGTGTAATGACCATACCGCCGCCCCATCCACCTAGTCGACAGGGAACGCGTCCCAGATACCTGACGGTGTTGCGTCTAACACTATTATGTCAGGAAATGCATGGGCGAAAAAAAAGAGCAATCAATACATGCGAGGAAAGGCTGAGAAATTCGGGACAACCCCGCCCCCCCCCGCCTTCGGGCTTCCCTGGTGTCCTGCTCCTAATTATCTCTTTAATATCTCTTTATCTTCCAGCCCCTGCTTCCTGACCGGATGGTGATATCTGAAGCACTCAGCGGCAACCAGACAGCCAGAGGGGAACGCGAGCCATCCATGCAGGTGGCGTAACCCTCCATCCTCACCCCACCACCGCACAGGCGATTACTCGACCACCACCACGACCTCCGACCCCACCCCCCCGCACCAAAATCCACAACCCTACCCTCGGAACAAAATAAAACAAATTTGCTTGAATATCACGCTGCCTTTTGTTTGTAATTGACGCAATAGGCGAAGGGGAGGGATCTCATTTCTGGTGCCTGACAGGAGGAAAGGGGGGAGGGGGCGGGGGAATTGGAGAGGAGAGAAGAGGGGGCAGAGGGCATCTCAGTGTATCTGTGTGTGTGCGTGCGTGCATCTTTGAGGAAACTCAAAGATCAGACGCGACAGAGCATGTATGTAGTCCAGCCGGACCAATTCACCACGTCTCTGTCTCTTGTCTCTCTGTTTCTGTTTCTCTATTTCTCTCTCTGTGTCTCTCTTTGTCTCTGTCTGTCTGTCTGTCTGTCTGTCTCTCTGTCTGTCTGTCTGTCTCTCTCTCTCTCTCTCTCGTTTGAATTCTCTCTCCCGCCCGCCCGCCCGCCCGCACTCCCTCCCTCCTTTTCCTCTCGACTTGCCAGTCAATCCTGAGGCTTGAGCTACTGTACTGGCGCTCCAACACACAACGGTCCCACTCCGAGTCTGCCTGCCTGCCTGCCTGCCTGCCTGACTATGCATGGGCCCCATACTCCAACGAGGCACATCATCATCCCCACCCCACCCCTTCTCTGAAAAGAAGGCAGTCTCTCTCGAGGCCAGCCAGCCTAGGCCGGTTTTCTCAGTCAGTCAGTGCCTGGTTTGTTTGTTCTTTTTTTTCCCCCATGCATTTCATGAGAGAAAACTGCAATTCACAAAACCACCGCTAGATGGCGCGCGTTCGCCGTCGACAAGGTGGATGGGGCGGCGGGAGGGGCAAAACACGGGTCGGGTCAGTCACTCACTCAGTCAGTCAGTCCTCACCTACCCGGCAGTGGGGAGTGAGAGTTCTGACATACACATACATATAGGTTGTTATGATTCATTATTATCATCATTTGCTTTTCCTCTGTCGTAGCCATGACGCCGGGGAGGGGGGAGGGCGGGGTTCGACCGC
>NW_012322778.1:0-1538 GCF_000151885.1 Dipodomys ordii
GTTCCTTCTCCTTCTTCTGTTTCTTCTTCTTCTTCTGCTTCTCCCGCTTCTGCTTCTTCTGCTTCTCCTGCTTGTCCTTCTCCTTCTGCTTCTCCTTCTCCTTCTTCTGCTTCTGCTTCTTCTGATTCTCCAACTTCTCCTTCTTCTTCTCCTTCTATTTCTGCTTCTCTTTCTGCTTCTGCATCTCCTTCTGCTTCACCTTCTGCTACTCCTTCTCTTTCTTCTGTTTCTCCCTCTGCTTCTGCTTCTTATGCTTCTTCCTTTTCTTCTGGTTCTGCTTCTCCTGCTTCTGCTTCTTATGCTTCTACTGCTTCTTCTTCTGCTTCTTCTGCTTCTTCTGCTTCTACTTCTCTTTCTGCTTCTGCTTCTCCTGCTTGTTTTTCTGCTTCTTCTGCTGCTTTTTCTACTTCTCCTTCTGCTTCTCTTTTTCTTCTCCTTCTGCTTCTGCTTCTTCTGTTTCTGCTGCCTGAATTTCTGGTTCTACTTCTTCTGCTGCTTCTCCTTCTGCTTCTGTTTCTCCTTCTGCTTCTGTTTCTGCTTCTTCTCTTTCGGCTTCTCTTGCTTCTGCTTCTTGTCCTCCTCCTGCTTCTCTTTCTGCTTCTCATTCTGCTTCTGCTTCTCCTTCTGCTTCTGCTTCTCCTCCTTCTCCTACTTCTGCTTCTCCTTCTCTTTCAGCTTCTGCTTCTTCTGCTTCTCCTGCTTCTCCTTCTGCATCTCCTTCTGCTTGTGCTGGTCCTTATGCTTCTTCTTCTGCCTCTGCTTCTCCTTCTCCTTCTTTTGCTTCACCTTTTGCTTCTGCTTCTTCTGCTTTTCCTGCTTCTCCTTCTGCTTCTGCTTCTTCTGCTTCTCCTTCTGCATCTTCTTCTGCTTCTGCTTCTCCTTCTCCATCTTCTGCTTCTCCTTCTGATTCTCCTTCTGCTTCTTGTTCTTCTGCTTTTCCTACTGCTTCTGCTACAACTGCTACTGCTTCTACTTCTTCTGTTTCTTCTGCTTCTCCTTCTGCTTTTGATTCTCTTTCTGCTTCTGCTTCTCCTTCTGCTTCTCATTCTCCTTCTAAAGATTCTGCTTCTTCTGCTTCTCCAGCTTCTCCTTCTGCTTCAGGGTCTGCTTCTGCTTCTTCGGATTCTTATGCTTCTGCTTCTCCTGCTTCTGCTTCTTCTGCTTCCCCTCCTTCTCTTTCTGCTTCTCCTTCTGCTTCTGCTTCTTGACCTTCTCCTGTTTCTTCTGCTTGTTCTTCTTCTGTTTCTGCATTTCCTGCTTCTCCTTCTGCTGCTCTTTCTGTTTCTCCTGCCGCTTTTCCTTCTACTGCTCCTTCTTCTGCTTCTCTTTCTGCTTCTACTCCTGTTTCTCCTTCTCCTTCTCCTTCTAGTTCTTCTGCTTTTCCTTCTGCTTCTCCTTCTGCTTCTGAATCTTCTGCTTCTTCTGATACTGCCTCTGCTTCTTCTGTTTCTTCTGCTTCTCCTTCTGCTTTTGCTTCTCTTTCTGCTTCTGCTTCTCCTTCTGCTTCTCCAGATTCTGCTTCTTCTGCTTCTCCGGCT
>NW_012322779.1:0-1538 GCF_000151885.1 Dipodomys ordii
CCGCTTTGTCCCCCGCTGTGTCAGATGTGTCCCCCGCTCTGTCCCCCGCTGTGTCCCGCTGTGACCCGCTGTGTCCCATGCTGTATCCCCTGCTGTGTCCTCCCTGTGACCCGCTGTGTGCCCCGCTGTGTCCCCCGCTGTGTCCCCGCTGTGTCCCACATTGTCCCCGCGATATCCCAGCTTTGTCCCGCTGTGTCCCTGTGTGTCCCCGCTGTGTCCCGCTGTGTTCTGATATGTCCCCCACTGTGTTCCCCGCTGTGTCCCGCTATGTCCTGCTGAGTCCCCCGATGTGTTCCCCGCTGTATCCTGCTGTGTTCCCCGCTGTGTCCCCCACTGTGTTCCGCTGTGTCACCCGCTGTGTCCCGCTGTGTCCCCACTGTATCCCCAGCTGTGTCCCGCTGTGTCCCTGCTGTGTCCCGCTGTTTCCCGCGGTGTCCTATGCTGTGTCCCGCTATGTCCTCGCTGTGATCCCCACTATATCCCGCTGTGGCCCCGCTGTGGACTCCGCTGTATCCCGTTGTGTCCCCCGCTGTGTCCCGCTGTGTCCCGCTGTGTCCCCCTGGTGTCCCGCTGTGCCACCTGTGTCCGGCTTTGTCCCGCTGTGTCCCCGCTGTGTCCCCGCTGTGTCCCCGCTATCCCCTGCTGTGTCTGACTGGTTCCCGCTGTGTCCCGTGGTGTCCTCGCTGTGTCCCCGCTGTGTCCTCGCTGTCCTCCGCTATGTCCCGCTGTGTCCCCCTGGTCCCGAGGAGTGTCCCCGCTGTCCCCCGCTTTGTCCCCGCTGTGTCCCACTGTGTCCCGCTGTGTCCCCCGCTGTTTTCCCGGCTGTGACCCTCTGTGTCCCAGCTGTGTCACGCTGTGTCCCCCAGTGTGTCCCGCTGTGTCCCGCTGTGTCCCCCGCTGTTTTCCCCGCTGTGACCCTCTGTGTCCCCGCTGTGTCACGCTGTGTCCCCCACTGTGTCCCGCTGTGTCCCCTCTGTGTCCCCTGCTGTGTCCCGCTGTGTCCCTGCTGTGTCCCGATGTGTCCCGCTATGTCCCCCGCTGTGTTCCGCTCTGTCCCCGCTGTGTCCCGCTGTGTCCCCCTCTGTGTCCCTCTGTGTCCACCGCTGTGTCCCTGATGTGTCCCTGCTGTGTCCCGCTGTGTCTCCCTGTGTCCTCGCTTGTCCCCTGCTGTGTCCCGCTGTGTCCCCCACTGTGTCCCCCGCTGTATCCCGCTGTGTCCCCGTTGTCCCCTGGTGGGTCCCCGCTGTCGCCTTCTGTGTCCCCGCTGTACCCGCTGTTTACCCGCTTTGTCCCGCTGTGTCCCGGTGTGTCCTGCTGTGTCCCCCACTGTGTCCCGTTGTGTCCCCAGCTGGGTACCCCGCTGTGTCCCCGCTGTATCGATGCTGTGTACCCCTGTGTCCCACTGTGTCCTCGCTGTGTTCCCCGCTGTATCCTGCTGTGTTCCCCGCTGTGTCCCCCACTGTGTTCCGCTGTGTCCCCCGATGTGTCCCGCTGTGTCCCCACTGTATCCCCAGCTGTATCCCGCTGTGGCCCTGCTA
>NW_012322780.1:0-1538 GCF_000151885.1 Dipodomys ordii
TTGACTCCGCTGTGTCCCACTGTGTCCATGCTGTGTCCTGCTCTGTCCCCCGCTGTGTCCCGCTGTGTCCCCCGCTGTGTCCCGCTGTGTCTCTGCTGTGTCCCAGTGTGTCGCCGCTGTGTCTCTGGTGTGTCTATCTGTGGCCCCACTGTGGCCCCGCTGTGTCCCGCTGTGTCTCTGGTGTGTCCTCGCTGTGTAACTGCTATGTCCCTCTGTGTCCCCGCTGTGTTCCACTGTGTCCCGCAGTGTCCCCATATGTCCCCGCTGTGTCCTGCTGTGTCCCCCGCTGTGTCCCACTGTGTCCCCCGCTGTGTCCCCGCTGTGTCCCCGCTGTGTCCTCCTGTGTCCCGCTGTGTTCTTGCTGTGACCCCCACTGTGTCCCGGTGTGTCCCCCGCTGTGTCCTGCTGTTTTCCGCTGTGTCCCGCTGTGTCCTGCTTTGTCGGCCTGTGTCCTCCTCTGTGTCCTGCTGTGTCCCCGCTGTGTCCCGCTGTGTCCCGCTGTGTCCTCGCTGTGTTCCACTGTGTCCCCCGCTGTATCCCGCTGTGTTCCCCGCTGTGTCCCCCACTGTGTCCCGCTGTGTCCCCCACTGTGCCCCGCTGTGTCTCGTTGTGTCCCCGCTGTCCGCCGGTGTGTCACCGCTATCCCCTGCTGTATCCCCCGCTGTGTCCCTCTGTGTCCTCGCTGTGACCCGCTGTGTCCCAGCTGTGTGTCCGCTGTGTCCCGCTGTGTCCCTGGTGTGTCCTCGCTGTGTAACCGCTGAGTCCCTCTGTGTCCCCGCTGTGTCACCGCTGTGTCATGCTGTTTCCCGCTGTGTCCCGCTGTGTCCTGCTGTGTCCCGCTGTGTCCTCGCTGTATCCTGCTGTGTCCCCGCTGTGTCCCGCTGTGTCCCCGCTGTGTCCTCCTGTGTCCCGCTGTGTCCTCGCTGTGTCCTTCTGTATCCCGCTGTGTCCCGCTTTGTCCTCGCTGTGTTCCGCTGTGTTCCCCACTGTGTCCCGCTGTTTCCCCCGCTGTGTCCCCCACTGTGTCCCGCTGTGTCCCCCGCTGTGTCCCGCTGTGTCCCCGCTGTACGCTGGTGTGTCACCGCTGTCCCCCGCTTTATTCCCCGCTGTGTCCTGCTGTGTCCTCGCTGTGTCCCGCTATGTCCCCCCTGTGTGTCCGCTGTGTCCCGCTGTGTCCCTGGTGTGTCCTCGCTGTGTAACTCTGAGTCCCTCTGTGTCCCCGCTGTGTCCCACTGTGTCCCGCGCTGTGTCCCCGCTGTGTCCTCCTGTGTCCCGCTGTGTCCTCGCTGTGTCCTTCTGGATCCCGCTGTGTCCCCTGCTGTGTCCCCCACTATTTCTCCACTGTGACCCGCTGTGTCCATGCTGTGTCCCACTGTGTCCCACTGTGTCCTCGCTGTGTCCCCGCTGTGACCCGCTGTCTCCCGCTTTGTCCCGCTGTGTCCTGCTGTGTCCGCCTCTGTGACCTCTGCTGTGTCCTGCTGTGTCCCCGCTGTGTCCCCGCTGTGTCCCACTGTGTCCCGCTGTGTCACCGCTGAATC
>NW_012322781.1:0-1538 GCF_000151885.1 Dipodomys ordii
GTACTAGAGGAATGAGACCGACAGTCTGCAGGCCTTGAGTTCAAGTCCCAAGACGGCCATATATTAACAATAAACAGGGGGTCCTGCTTTAGTGTTCTTATGAGTAAAAAGACAGAGATGCTTTGTCAGACCTCTCACTCTGGACCCTCTCCTCAGGAGCATGGTCTGCTTCATTCTATTCTTCATCACGAGCAATCCCCAAGGACATCGCCAAATCATCTGAGAAGCCGAAGTTATATATTAGACCAAAGCTTTCAGACTGTAATATTGTTTTAGTTATTTCATTTCCCCTCAAGGGGAAGTCTCTTCGTCACGGATCTATCCAGGGAACGAGCGACTCCTCCCCCTCCCCCTCCCCCTCCGCAACACTTCGGCTGGCGGTCGAAACCCCGCCCTCCCCCCTCCCGGTTGTCATGGCTACGAGAGAGGAAAAGCAAATGATGATAATAATGAATCATAACAACCTATATGTATGTGTATATCAGAACTCTCACTCCCCACTGCCGGGTAGGTGAGGACTGACTGACTGAGTGAGTGACTGACCCGACCCGTGTTTTGCCCCTCCCGCCGCCCCATCCATCTTGTCGACGGCGAACGCGCGCCATCTAGTGGTGGGTTTGTGAATTGCAGTTTTCTCTCATGAAATGCATGGGGGAAAAAAAGAACAAACAAACCACGCACTGACTGACTGAGAAAACCGGCCCAGGCTGGCTGGCCCCGAGAGAGACTGCCTTCTTTTCAGAGAAGGGGTGAGGTGGGGATGATGATGTGCCTCGTTGGAGTATGGGGCCCATGCATAGGCAGGCAGGCAGGCAGGCAGGCTCGGAGTGGGACCGTTGTGTGTTGGAGCGCCAGTACAGTAGCTCAAGCCCCAGGATTGACTGGCAAGTCGAGAGGAAAAGGAGGGAGGGAGTGCGGGCGGGCGGGCGGGCGGGAGAGAGAATTCAAACGAGAGAGAGAGAGAGAGAGAGAGACAGACAGACAGACAGACAGACAGACAGACAGAGACAAAGAGAGACACAGAGAGAGAAATAGAGAAACAGAAACAGAGAGACAAGAGACAGAGACGTGGTGAATTGGTCCGGCTGGACTACATACATGCTCTGTCGCGTCCGATCTTTGAGTTTCCTCAAAGATGCACGCACGCACACACACAGATACACTGAGATGCCCTCTGCCCCCTCTTCTCTCCTCTCCAATTCCCCCGCCCCCTCCCCCCTCCCCCCCCGTCAGGCACCAGAAATGAGATCCCTCCCCTTCGCCTATTGCGTCAATTACAAACAAAAGGCAGCGTGAGATTCAAGCAAATTTGTTTTATTTTGTTCCGAGGGTAGGTTTGTGGATTTTGGTGCGGGGGGTGGTCGGAAGTCATGGTCGTGGTCGAGTAATCGCCTGCGGGGGGGGGTGAGGATGGACGGTTACGCCACCTGCATGGATGGCTCGCGTTCCCCTCTGGCTGTCTGGTTGCCGCTGAGTGCTTCAGATATCACCATCCGGTCAGGAAGCAGGGGCTGGAAGATAAAGAGATATTAAAGAGA
>NW_012322782.1:0-1538 GCF_000151885.1 Dipodomys ordii
GGGAGAAAAAAGATGTTGTCACAGATTTTGTGGCTTCTTACGTTCTTCTGCTATCTAAGGACATCTTCTACTTACGTATGCTTTAACAGCATGCATTCAAAAACGAAAGATTTAATCGATTGATGTATTGAATAAGTAAATTGGGGGAAGATGCACCCAATCCATGTTTCAGTTGTATCTTTTGTATGAGATTTGAATGGTATTGAGACATTTTCTATGCGCCTTTAACTATATTGGAATTAGCATCAGTTCCTGCTCATTCTGTTGTTCAATATTAAGCATATATAATTCTTTATCCCCCTCCCCCTCCGCAACACGTCGGCTGGCGGTCGAAACCCCGCCCTCCCCCCTCCCCGTCGTCACGGCTACGACAGAGGAAAAGCAAATGATGATAATAATGAATCATAACAACCTATATGTATGTGTATGTCAGAACTCTCACTCCCCACTGCCGGGTAGGTGAGGACTGACTGACTGAGTGAGTGACTGACCCGACCCGTGTTTTGCCCCTCCCGCCGCCCCATCCACCTTGTCGACGGCGAACGCGCGCCATCTAGCGGTGGTTTTGTGAATTGCAGTTTTCTCTCATGAAATGCATGGGGGAAAAAAAAGAACAAACAAACCACACACTGACTGACTGAGAAAACCGGCACAGGCTGGCTGGCCCCGAGAGAGACTGCCTTCTTTTCAGAGAAGGGGTGGGGTGGGGATGATGATGTGCCTCGTTGGAGTATGGGGCCCATGCATAGGCAGGCAGGCAGGCAGGCAGGCTCGGAGTGGGACCGTTGTGTGTTGGAGCGCCAGTACAGTAGCTCAAGCCCCAGGATTGACTGGCAAGTCGAGAGGAAAAGGAGGGAGGGAGTGCGGGCGGGCGGGCGGGCGGGAGAGAGAATTCAAACGAGAGAGAGAGAGAGAGAGAGACAGACAGACAGACAGACAGACAGAGACAAAGAGAGACACAGAGAGAGAAATAGAGAAACAGAAACAGAGAGACAAGAGACAGAGACGTGGTGAATTGGTCCGGCTGGACTACATACATGCTCTGTTGCGTCCGATCTTTGAGTTTCCTCAAAGATGCACGCACGCACACACACAGATACACTGAGATGCCCTCTGCCCCCTCTTCTCTCCTCTCCAATTCCCCCGCCCCCTCCCCCGTTTCCCTTCCGTCAGGTACCAGAAATGAGATCCCTCCCCTTCGCCTAATGCGTCAATTACAAACAAAAGGCAGCGTGAGATTCAAGCAAATATGTTTTATTTTGTTCGAAGGGAAGGGTTGTGGATTTTGGTGCGGGGGGGGGGTCGGAGGTCGTGGTCGTGGTCGAGTAATCGCCTGCGGGGGGGGTGTGAGGATGGACGGTTACGCCACCTGCATGGATGGCTCGCGTTCCCCTCTGGCTGTCTGGTTGCCGCTGATTGCTTCAGATATCACCATCCGGTCAGGAAGCAGGGGCTGGAAGATAAAGAGATATTAAAGAGATAATTAGGAGCAGGACTCCAGGGAAGCCGGAAGGCGGGGGAGGGGGCGGGGTGAGGGG
>NW_012322783.1:0-1538 GCF_000151885.1 Dipodomys ordii
TCAAAGCAGAAGGAGTAGCAGGAGAAGCAGAAGAAGCAGAATCTGAGAAGCAGAAGGAGAAGCAGAAGCAGAAAGAGAAGCAAAAGCAGAAGGAGAAGCAGAAGGGGAAGCAGAAGAAACAGAAGAAGCAGAGGCAGTAGCAGAAGAAGCAGAAGATGCAGAAGCAGAAGGAGAAGCAGAAGGAAAAGCAGAAGAACGAGAAGGAGAAGGAGTAGGAGAAACAGAAGGAGAAGCAGAAAGAGAAGCAGAAGAAGGAGCAGGAGAAGGAAAATCAGCAGGAGAAGCAGAAAGAGCAGCAGAAGGAGAAGCAGAAGCAGAAGAAGAAGTAGAAGCAGAAAAAGGAGAAGCAGAAGGAGAAGCATAAAGAGAAACAGAAGGAGAAGCAGGAGAAGCAGAAGCAGGGGAAGCAGAATGAAAAGAAATAGAAGAAGGATAAGAAGCAGAAGCAGAAAGAGAAGCAGAAACAGAAGGAGAAGTAGAAATAGAAGCAGAAGAAGCTGAAGAAGCAGAAGCAGAACCTCAAGCAGAAGGAGAAGCAGGAGAAGCAGAAGAAGCAGAATCTGGAGAAGAAGGAGAACCAGAAGGAGAAGCAGAAGCAGAAAGAGAAGCAAAAGCAGAAGGAGAAGCAGAAAGGGAAGGAGAAGAAACAGAAGAAGCAGTAGCAGAAGAAGCTGAAGATGCAGAAGCAGATAGAGAAGCAGAAGGAATAGCAGAATAACGACAAGGAGAAACAGAAGGAGAAGAAGAATGAGAAGCAGAAGGAGAAGCAGGAAAAACAGAAGAAGCAGAAACAGACGGAGAAGCAGAAGAAGGAGAAGCAGAAGCAGAAGAAGAAGCAGAAGGAAAAGCACAAGCAGAAGGAGATGCAGAAGGAGTAGCAGGAGAAGCAGAAGAAGCAGAAGCAGAAGGAAAAGAAGAAGGAGAAGAAGCAGAATCAGAAGAAGCAGAAGGAGAAGTAGAAAGAGAAGCCGACGAAGAGAAGCAGAACGAGAAGCAGGAGAAGCAGAAGAAGCAGAGCGGGAGAAGCAGAAGAAGAAGAAATAGAAGGAGCAGAAGCAGAAGGAGGAGCAGAAGCAGAAGGAGAAGCAGAAAGAGAAGCAGGAAAAGCAGAAGAAGCAGAAGCAGGAGAAGCAGAAGCAGAAGAAACAGGAGAAGGACAAGAAGCAGAAGGAGAAGCAGAAAGAGAAGCACTAGAAGCAGAAGACGCAGGAAAAGCAGAAGCAGCAGAAAGAGAAGAAGAAGAAGAAGAAGAAGAAGAAGAAGAAGAAGAAGAAGAAGAAGAAGAAGAAGAAGAAGAAGAAGAAGAAGAAGAAGAAGAAGAAGAAGAAGAAGAAGGAGAAGAAGAAGAAGAAGAAGGAGAAGGAGAAGGAGAAGGAGAAGAAGAAGGAGAAGGAGAAGCAGTAGAAGCAGAAGCAGGAGAATAAGAATAAGCATAAGAAGCAGAATCAGAGGGAGAAGCAGAAGAAGGAGAAGCAGAAGCAGAAGATGCAGCAGAAGGAGAAGCAGAAGCAGAATAAGAAGGAGAAGCAGTAGAAGCA
>NW_012322784.1:0-1538 GCF_000151885.1 Dipodomys ordii
ACTGTGACCCGCTGTGTCCCCCGTTGTGTCCATCTGTGTCCGCACTGTGTCCCGCTGTTTCCCCGCTGTGTCACACTGTGTCCCCCACTGTGTCCCCCTCTGTGTCCCTGCTTTGTCCCCTGCTGTGTCCCAGCTGTGTCAGACTGTGTCCCGCTGTGTCCTCGCTGTGTCCCGCTGTGTCCCCCGCTGTGTCCTGCTGTGTCCAGCTGTGTCCTCGCTGTGTCCCGCTCTGTCCCGCTGTGTTCTCGCTGTGTCCCCGCTGTGTCCCCCTGTGTACCGCGCTCTGTCCAGCTGTATTCCAGCTGTCTCCCGCTGTGTCTTGCTGTGTCCTCCGCTGTGTCCCGCGCTTTGTCCCACTGTGTACCACGCTGTGTCCCGCTTTGTTCCCGCTGTGTCCCGCTGTGTCCCCCTCTGTGTCCCGCTGTGTCCCCTGCTGTGTCCCGATGTGTCCCCGCTGTGTCCCCCGCTGTGTCCTGCTGTGTCCCCGCTGTATCCCCCAATTTGTCCCCCACTGTGTCCCGCTGTGTCCACAGTTATGTCCCCCGCTGTGTCCCGCTGGGTCCCCCCCTGTGTCCCCTCTGTGTACACCGCTGTGTCCCCGCTGTGTCCCGCTGGGTCCCCCTCTGTGTCCAGATGTTTCCCCCGCTGTGTCCCCTCTGTGTCCACTGCTGTGTCCCCGCTATGTCCCGCTGTGTCCCCGCTGTGTCCGGCTGTGTCCCCCGCTGTGTGCCCCACTGTGTCCCGCTTTGTCCCCGCTGTCCCCCGCTGTGTCCCGCTGTGTCTCCGATGTTTCCCCGCTGTGTCCCGCTGTTTACTGTTGTGTCCCCTGCTGTGTCCTCCGCTGTGCCCCGCTGTGTCCAGCTGTGTCCCTGGCTGTGTCCCCCGCTGTGTCCCCCGATGTGTCAATGCTATGTCCCGGCTGTGTCCCTCTGTGTTCCACTGTGTCCCCCGCAGTGTCCCCCACTGTGTCCCCGCTGTGTCCCCCGCTGTGTCCTCGCTGTGTCCCCCGATGTGTTAATGCTGTGTCCAGGCTGTGTCCCTCTGTGTCCCGCTGTTTCCCCCACAGTGTTCCCCGCTGTGTCCCCAATGTGTCCCACGCTGTGTCCAGCTGTGTCCCGCTGTGTCACCAGCTGTGTCCCGCTGTGTCTCCGTTGTCCCCCGCTGTGTCCCGCTGTGTCACGCCGTGTTCCCCGCTGTGTCCCGCTGTTTCCTCCACTATGTCCTGCGCTGTTTCCCGCTGTGTCCCCCGCTGTGTCCCGCTGTGTCCTGCTGTGTCCCACTGTATCCCGCTGTGTCCCATTGTGTCCTCGCTGTGTCCCCGCTGTGTCCCGCTGTGTACCCCGCTGTGTCCCGCTGGGCTGGCTGTGTCCTTGCTGTGTATCCCGCTGTGTCCAGCAGTGTCCCCGCTGTGTCCTGCTGTGTCCCCCGCTGTGTACCGCTGTGTCCCGCTGTGTCCCCCGCTGTGTCCCACTGTGTCCTGCTGTGTCCCGCGGTGTAACAAACTGTGTCCCGCTGTGTCCTCGCTGTGTCCCCACAGT
>NW_012322785.1:0-1537 GCF_000151885.1 Dipodomys ordii
TTCTCCTTCTCTTTCTGCTTCTGCTTATCCTTCTGTTTCTCCTACTCCTAATCCTTCTCTTTCTCCTTCTCCTTCTTCTTCTTCTGCTTCTCCTGCTGCTTCTTCTTCTGCTTCTTCTGCTTTTTCTGTTTCTTCTTCTTCTACTTCAGCGTCTGCTTCTTCTGCTTCTCCTTCTGCTTCTGCTTCTCCGTCTGCTTCTGCTTTTGCTCTTCTCCTTCTTCTGTTTCTTCTGCTTCTGCTTCTCCTGCTTCTTCTTCTGCTTCTCCTACTTCTCCTTCTGCTTTTCCGTCTCATTCTCCTTCTCCTTCAATTTCTCCTTCTTGTGCTTCTCATTCTGCTTCTGCTTCTGCTTCTCCTACTTCTGCTTCTTCTGTTTCTCCTTCTGCTTCTCTTTCTGCTTCTGATTCTCCTTCTGCTCCTCCTACTCCTAATCCTTCTCTTTCTCCTTCTTCTTCTTCTGCTTCTCGTTCTGCTTCTGCTTCTTCTCCTTGTTCTGTTTCTTCTGCTTCTGCTTTTCCAGCTTCTGCTGCTTCTGCTTGTCCTTCTGCTTCAGGTTCTCCTTCTGCTTCTTGGGCTTCTTCTGTTTCTTCTTCTTCTGCTTCTCCTGCTACTGCTTCTTCTGCTTCTTCTGCTTCTCTTTCTGCTTCTCCTTCTGCTTCTGCTTCTGCTCCTTCTCTTTCTTCTGTTTCTTCTTCTTCTGCTTCTCCTGCTTCTGCTTCTTCTGCTTCTCCTGCTTGTCCTTCTCCTTCTGCTTCTCCTTCTCCTTCTTCTCCTTCTCTTTCTGCTTCTGCTTCTTCTGATTCTCCAACTTCTTCTTCTTCTCCTTCTGTTTCTGCTTCTCTTTCTGCTTCTGCATCTCCTTTTGCTTCACCTTCTGGTGCTCTTTCTCCTTCTTCTGTTTCTCCATCTGCTTCTGCATCTTATGCTTCTTTATTTCTTCTATTTCTGCTTCTCCTGCTTCTGCTTCTTATGCTTCTACTGCTTCTTCTTCTGCTTCTGCTTCTTCTGCTTCTACTTCTCTTTGTGCTTCTGCTTCTCCTGCTTGTTTTTCTGCTTCTTCTGCTGCTTCTCCTTCTGCTGCTTCTTCTCCTTCTCCTTCTCTTTTTGCTTCGCCTTCTGCTTCTGCTTCTGCTTCTTCTGTTTCTCCTGCCTGAATTTCTAATTCTACTTCTTCTGCTGCTTCTCCTTCTGCTTCTGCTTCTACTTCTGATTCTGATTCTGCTTCTTCTGCTTCTTCACTTTCGGCTTCTCCTGCTTCTGCTTCTTGTGCTTCTCCTGCTTCTCTTTCTGCTTCTCATTCCGCTTCTGCTTCTCCTTCTGCTTCTGTTTCTCCTCCTTCTCCTTCTCCTACTTCTGCTTCTCCTTCAGCTTCTGCTTCTTCTGCTTCTCCTTCTGCATCTCCTTCTGCTTGTGCTTGTCCTTATGCTTCTTCTTCTGCCTCTGCTTCTCCTTCTCCTTCTTTTGCTTCTCCTTTTGCTTCTGCTTCTTCTGCTTTTCCTGCTTCTCCTTCTGCTTCTGCTTCTTCTGCTTTTCCTTC
>NW_012322786.1:0-1537 GCF_000151885.1 Dipodomys ordii
TCTTCTTCTTCTCTTTCTTCTGCTTCTGCTTTTCCTGCTTCTTCTGCTTCCACTGCTTCTCTTTCTGCTTCTCATTCTTCTTCTGCTTCTCCTTCTGCTTCTCCTATTGCTTCTGCTGCTCTTCCTTCTCCTTCTCCTACTTCTATTTCTTCTTCTGCTTCTTCTGCTTCTCCTGCTTCTCCTTCTGCATCTCCTTCTGCTTGTGCTTGTCCTTATGCTTCTTCTTCTGCTTCTCCTTCGCTTCTCCTTCTGCTTCTTCTGCTTCTCCTTCTGATTCTCCTTCTGCTTCTGCTTCTGTTTTTCCTTCTCCTTCTCGTTTTTCGGCTTTTCCTTCTGCTTCTCCTTCTACTTCTGCTGCAACTGCTACTGCTTCTGCTTCTTCTGTTTCTTCTGCTTCTCCTTCTGCTTTTGATTCTCTTTCCGCTTCTGCTTCTCCTTCTGCTTCTCATTCTGCTTCTCCAGATTCTGCTTCTTCTGCTTCTCCTGCTTCTCCTTCTGCTTCAGGTTCTGCTTCTGCTTCTTCGGATTCTTATGCTTCTGCTTCTCCTGATTCTGCTTCTTCTGCTTCCCCTCCTTCTCTTTCCTCTTCTCCTTCTGTATCTGCTTCTCCTTCTGCTTCTGCTTCTTGTCCTTCTCCTTTTTCTTCTGCTTCTGCTTCTCCTGTTTCTAAATTTCCTGCTTATCCTTCTGATGCTCTTTCTGCTTCTCCAGCTGCTTTTCCTTCTCCTGCTCCTTCTTCTGCTTCTCTTTCTGCTTCTCCTTCTGTTTCTCCTTCTACTTCTCCTTCTCGTTCTTCTGCTTTTCCTTCTGCTTCTCCTTTTGCTTCTGCATCTTCTGCTTCTTCCGCTACTGCCTCTGCTTCTTCTGTTTCTTCTGCTTCTCCTTCTGCTTTTGCTTCTCTTTCTGCTTCTGCTTCTCCTTCTGCTTCTCCAGGTTCTGCTTCTTCTGCTTCTCCTGCTTCTCCTTCTACTTCAGGTTCTGCTTCTGCTTCTTCGGCTTCTTCTGCTTCTGCTTCTCCTGCTGCTGCGTCTTCTGCTTCTCCTGCTTCTCCTTCTGCTTTTCCTTCTGTTTCTGCTTCTCCTTCTGCTTCTGCTTCTTCTCCTTCTTCTGTTTCTTCTGTTTCTGCTTCTCCTGCTTCTGCTTCTTCTGCTTCTCATTCTGCTTCTCTTTCTCCTTCTTCTCCTACTTCTGCTTCTCCTTTTGCTTCTGCTTCTCCTTCTGCTTCTGCTTCAATTTCTCCTTCTGCTTCTCATTCTGCTTCTGCGTCTTCTGTTTCTTCTGCTTGTCCTGCTTCTGCTTCTTCTGCTTCTACTACTTTTCGTGCTGCTTCTCCTTCTGCTTCTCTTTCAGCTTCTGCTTATCCTTTTGCTTCTCCTACTCCTAATCCTTCTCTCTCGCCTTTTCCGTCTTCTTCTACTGCTTCTCCTGCTGCTTTTGCTTCTGCTTATTCTACTATTTCTGTTTCTTCTGCTTCTGCTTCAGATTGTGCTTCTTCTGTTTCTCCTTCTGCTTTCAGATTCTGCTTCTGCTTCTTCGG
>NW_012322787.1:0-1537 GCF_000151885.1 Dipodomys ordii
TCATGTCCGCTGTGTCCCCCGCTGTGTCACTCGCTTTGTCCCCCGCTGTGTCCCGCTGTGTCCCGCTGTGTCCCCCGCTGTGTCCTTGCTGTGTCCCCGCTGGGTCCCGCTGGGTCCCGCAGTGTCCCCCGCTGAGTCCCGTTGTGTCACCGCTGTGTCCCGCTGTGTCCCCGCTCTATCGATGCTGTGTCCCGCTGGGTCCCGCTGTGTCCTCTCTTTGTTCCCCGCTGTGTCCCGCTGTGTCCCCCGCTGTGTCTCTTGCTGTGTCCCGCTGTGTCCCCGGCTGTGTCCGGCTGTGTCCTGCTGTGTCCCCCGCTGTGTCCTTGCTGTGTCCCCGCTGTGTCCCGTTGTGTCCCGCAGTGTCCCCAGCTGTGTCCCGCTGTGTCACCGCTCTGTCCTGCTGTGTCCTCGCTGTGTCCCCCGCTGTGTCCTGTTTTGTCCTTGCTGTGTACCCCGCTGTGTTCCTCTGTGTCCCCGGCTGTGTCCCGCTGTGTCCCCTGCTGTGTCCCCACTGTGTCACGCTGTGTTTCGCTGTGTCCGGCTGTGTCCTCGCTCTGTCTCATTCAGTGTCCAGCTGTGTCCTCCCTGTGTCCCCCGCTGTGTCCCGCTGAGTCCCCTGCTGTGTCCCGCTGTGTCCCGCTCTGTCCCATCTGTGTCCCTCTGTGTCCAGCTCTGTCCCCGTTGTGTGTCCGCTGTGCCCCGCTGTGTACCCTTCTGTGTCCAGCTGTGTCCCTTCTGTGTACCGCTGTGTCCCTTCTCTTTCCCCCGCTGTCCACCGCTGTGTCCCCAGGCTGTGTCCCGCAGTGTCCCCGCTGTGTCCCGCTGTGTCCTACTGTGTCCCGTGGTGTCCCGCTTTTTCCCCTCTATGTCCCCTGCTGAGTCCCCTCTGTGTCCCCGCTGTGTCCAGCTGTGTCCTCGCTGAGTCCTCCGCTGTCTCCCGCTTTGTCCCACGCTGTGTCCTACTGTGTCCCACTGCGTCTCTGCTGTGTCCCCCGCTGTGTCCCGCTGTGTCCCGCTGTGTCCCCCGCTGTGTCCTGCTGGGTCCCTCTGTGTCCCCGCTGTGTCCCTGCTGTGTCTGGCTGTGTCCCCCGCTGTGTCCCGCTGGGTCCCGCTGGGTCCCCCGCTGTGTACTGCTGTGTCCCCGCAGGTTCACCGCTGTTTCACGCTGTGTCCTGCTGTGTTCCGTGGTGTCCTGCTTTGTCCCCCGCTGTGTCCCGCTGTGTCCACTGCTGGGTCCTCGCTGGGTCCCGCTGTGTCTCGCTGTTTCCCGCTGTGTCCTCGCATTGTCCCATGCTGTTTTCCGCTGTGTCCTCCCTGTGTCCCCCGCTGTGTCCTGTTGTGTCCCAAGCTGTGTACCCCGTTGTGTCCCGCTGTGTTCCCGCTGTATCGACGCTGTGTCCCGCTTGATCCCGTTGTGTCCTCGCTGTGTTCCCCACTTTATCCCGCTGTGTACCCCTCTGCGTCCCTCGCTGTGTCCAGCTGTGTCCCGATGGGTACTGCTGTGTCCCCCGCTGTGTCCCGCTGTGTCCCTGCTGTG
>NW_012322788.1:0-1537 GCF_000151885.1 Dipodomys ordii
TCACTTCTTGTTCTCCTTCTGTTTCTGCTTCTCTTTCTGCTTCTGCTTCTCCTTCTGCTACTCCTTCTCCTTCTTCTGCTTCTCCCACTGCTTCTGCTTCTGCTTCTTTTGCTTATTCTTTTTCTTCTGCTTCTGCTTCTCCTGCTTCTGCTTCTTCTGCTTCTATTGCTTCTCCTTATACTTCTCCTTATGCTTCTCCTTATGCTTCTCCTTATGCTGCTTCTTCTTCTTCTTCGTCTTCTTCTTCTTCTCTTTCTTCTGCTTTTGCTTTTCCTGCTTCTTCTGCTTCTACTGCTTCTCTTTCTGCTTCTCATTCTGCTTCTGCTTCTCTTTCTGCTTCTCCTATTGCTTCTGCGGCTCTTCCTTCTCCTTCTCCTTCTTCTACTTCTCCTTCTGCTTCTGCTTCTTCTGCTTCTCCTGCTTCTCCTTCTGCATCTTCTTCTGCTTCTGCTTCTCTTTCTGCTATTTCTTCTGCTTCTGTTTCTCCTTCTGCTTCTCCTTCAGCTTCTTCTGCTTCTCCTTCTGTTTCTCCTTCTCCTTCTTGTTCTTCTGCTTTTCCTTCTGCTTCTGCTACAACTGCTACTGCTTCTACTTCTTCTGTTTCTTCTGTTTCTCCTTCTGCTTTTGATTCTCTTTCTGCTTCTGCTTCTACTTCAGCTTCTCATTCTGCTTCTCAAGATTCTGCTTCTTCTGCTTCTCCTGCTTCTCCTTCTGCTTCAGGTTCTGCTTCTTCGGATTCTTATGCTTCTGCTTCTCCTGCTTCTGCTTCTTCTGCTTCCCCTCTTTCTCTTTCTGCTTCTCCTTCTGTTTCTGCTTCTGCTTCTGCTTCTTGTCCTTCTCCTGTTTCTTCTCCTTCTGCTTCTCCTCCTTCTGCTTCTTCTGCTTTTCGTGCTTCTCTTTCTGCTTTTCCTTCTGCTTCTGCTTCTGCTCCTTCTCCTTCTTCTGTTTCTTCTTCTTCTGCTTCTCCCGCTTGTGCTTCTTCTGCTTCTTCTGCATCTCCTTCTGCTTGTGCTTGTCCTTATGCTTCTGCTTCTGCTTCTCCTTCTCCTTCTTTTGCTTCTCCTTTTGCTTCTGCTTCTTCTGCTTTTCCTGCTTCTCCTCCTGCTTCGCTTCTTCTGCATCTCCTGCTTCTCCTTCTGCATCTTCTTCTCCTTCTCCTTCTTCTGTTTCTTCTCCTTCTGATTCTCCTTTTGCTTCTTCTTCTTATGCTTTACCTGCGTCTCTTTCTGCTTCTCCTTCTGTTTCTCCTTCTGTTTCTCCTTCTCCTTCTTGTTCTTCTGCTTTTCCTTCTGCTTCTGCTACAACTGCTACTGCTTCTACTTCTTCTGTTTCTTCTGCTTCTCCTTCTGCTTTTGATTCTCTTTCTGCTTCTGCTTCTCGTTCTGCTTCTTATTCTGCTTCTTCAGATTCTGCTTCTTCTGCTTCTCCTGCTTCTCCTTCTGCTTCAGGTTCTCCTTCTGCTTCTTCGCATTCTTATGCTTCTGCTTCTCCTGCTTCTGCTTCTTCTGCTTTCCCTCCTTCTCTTCTGCTTCTCTTT
>NW_012322789.1:0-1537 GCF_000151885.1 Dipodomys ordii
CCATTGCACGAGCATGATTGTTACTCTTTGAGATCTATACATCCACAGCCCACTATACAGTTCCTTATCCCACTAACGCCTAGATATTCACAATCCCACGGTATTGAATCAGTACATTCAATAGAATGGTCTGAAATATCTGTACATGCAACAAATCCATATAATAATGTGAGGGTTTGCTTCATCAGTTGGAAGGAAAGATGCAATATGAAATCAGTATTTAATATGATATTTTGAATATCTTTTCTTCAAGAGATCAATACACGTGATAATTTACATGATTCAAGCCACACATGTAGTCATCATATTTGTCCTTTCAGATTTTATAATATAAAAAAACAAGTAAAGCAGTAATCTTTCCAATAAAACCTCCCCCCTCCGCGCGCCCCCCCCCCCGCCTTCGGGCTTCCCTGGAGTCCTGCTCCTAATTATCTCTTTAATATCTCTTTATCTTCCAGCCCCTGCTTCCTGACCGGATGATGATATCTGAAGCACTCAGCGGCAACCAGACAGCCAGAGGGGAACGCGAGCCATCCATGCAGGTGGCGTAACCATCCATCCTCACCCCCCCCCGCAGGCGATTACTCGACCACGACCACGAACTCCGACCCCCCCCACACACCAAAATCCACAACCCTACCCTCGGAACAAAATAAAACAAATTTCCTTGAATCTCACGCTGCCTTTTGTTTGTAATTGACGCAATAGGCGAAGGGGAGGGATCTCATTTCTGGTGCCTGACGGGGGGGGGATGGGGGAGGGGGCGGGGGAATTGGAGAGGAGAGAAGAGGGGGCAGAGGGCATCTCAGTGTATCTGTGTGTGTGCGTGCGTGCATCTTTGAGGAAACTCAAAGATCGGACGCGACAGAGCATGTATGTAGTCCAGCCGGACCAATTCACCACGTCTCTGTCTCTTGTCTCTCTGTTTCTGTTTCTCTATTTCTCTCTCTGTGTCTCTCTTTGTCTCTGTCTGTCTGTCTGTCTGTCTGTCTCTCTGTCTGTCTGTCTGTCTGTCTCTCTCTCTCTCTCGTTTGAATTCTCTCTCCGCCCGCCCGCCCGCCCGCACTCCCTCCCTCCTTTTCCTCTCGACTTGCCAGTCAATCCTGGGTCTTGAGCTACTGTACTGGCGCTCCAACACACAACGGTCCCACTCCGAGCCTGCCTGCCTGCCTGCCTGCCTATGCATGGGCCCCATACTCCAATGAGGCACATCATCATCCCCACCCCACCCCTTCTCTGAAAAGAAGGCAGTCTCTCTCGGGGCCAGCCAGCCTGGGCCGGTTTTCTCAGTCAGTCAGTGCGTGGTTTGTTTGTTCTTTTTTTTCCCCCATGCATTTCATGAGAGAAAACTGCAATTCACAAAACCACCACTAGATGGCGCGCGTTCGCCGTCGACAAGGTGGATGGGGCGGCGGGAGGGGCAAAACACGGGTCGGGTCAGTCACTCACTCAGTCAGTCAGTCCTCACCGACCCGGCAGTGTGGAGTGATAGTTCTGACATACACATACATATAGGTTGTTATGATTCATTATTATC
>NW_012322790.1:0-1537 GCF_000151885.1 Dipodomys ordii
ATCACCTGCTTCTCCTTCTCATTTTGCTACTTCTTCTCCTTTTGCTTCTTCTTCTTCTTCTTTTTCTTCTTCTTCTTCTTCTTCTTCTTCTTCTTCTTCTTCTTCTTCTTCTTCTTCTTCTTCTTCTTCTTCTTCTCCTTCTCCTTCTCCTTCTCCTTCTCCTTCTTCTTCTTCTTCTTCTTCTTCTTCTTCTTCTTCTTCTTCTTCTTCTTCTTATTCTTCTTCTTCTTCTTCTTCTTCTTCTTCTTCTTCTTCTTCTTCTACTGCTTCTTCTTCTTCTTCTGCTACAACTACTACTGCTTCTGCTTCTTTTGCTTCTTCTGCTTCTACTTCTGCTTTTGATTCTCTTTCTGCTTCTGCTTCTCCTTCTGCTTCTCATACTGCTTCTCCAGATACTGCTTCTTCTACTTCTCCTGCTTCAGGTTCTGCTTCTGCTTCTTCGGATTCTTATGCTTCTGCTTCTTCTGCTTCCCCTCCTTCTCTTTCTGCTTCTCCTTCTGTTTCTGCTTCTCTTTCTGCTTCTCCTTCTGCTTCTCCTTCTGCTTCTGCTACTACTCCTTCTTCTGTTTCTTCTTCTTCTGCTTCTCCTGCTTCTCGTTCTGCTTCTCTTCGTCTGCTTCTCTTTCTGCTTCTGCTTCTCCTTCTGCTTCTCCAGATTCTGCTTCTTCTCCTTCTCCTGCTTCTCCTTCTGCTTCAGGTTCTGATTCTGTTTCTTCGGCTTCTTCTGTTTCTGCTTCTCCAGATTCTGCTTCTTCTGCTTCTCCTGCTTCTCCTTCTGCTTTTCCTTCTGTTTCTGCTTTTCCTTCTGCTTCTGCTTATTCTCCTTCTTCTGTTTCTTCTGCTTCTGCATCTCCTGCTGCTGCTTGTCCTGCTTCTCGTTCTGCTTCTCTTTCTGCTTCTCCCTCTCCTTCTCCTTCTTCTTCTGCTTCTCCTTCTGCTTCAATTTCTCCTTCTGCTTCTCATTCTGCTTCTGCGTTTTCTGTTTTTTTCTTCTTCTCCTGCTTCTGCTTCTTCTGCTTCTCCTGCTTCTAGTGCTGCTTCTCCTTCTGCTTCTCTTTCTGCTTCTGCTTATCCTTCTGCTTCTCCTACTCCTAATCCTTCTCTTTTGCCTTCTCCTTCTTCTTCTTCTGCTTCTCCTGCTGCTTCTGCTTCTGTTTATTCTACTATTTCTGTTTCTTCTGCGTCTGCTTCAGATTGTGCTTCTTCTGTTTCTCCTTCTGCTTCACATTCTCCTTCTGCTTCTTCGGCTTCTCCTGTTTCTTCTGCTTCTGCTTCTCCTGCTTCTTCTGCTTCTCCTGCTTCTCTTTCTGCTTCTCCTTCTTCTTCTGCTTCTCCTTCTGCTTCTGTTTCTGCTCTTCTCCTTCTTCTGTTTCTTTTGCTTCTGTTTCTTCTGCTTCTTCTTCTTCTGTTTCTTCTGATTCTACTTCTGCTTCTCCTTCTTCTCCTTCTCTTTTTGCTTCTACTTCTGCTTCTTCTGATTCTCCTGCTTCTCCTTTTAGTTCTACTTTGTTTCTGCTTCTACTTTCTGCTTCTGCTT
>NW_012322791.1:0-1537 GCF_000151885.1 Dipodomys ordii
TCTCCTTATGCCTCTCCTTCTCCTCCTCCTCCTCCTCCTCCTCCTTCTTTTTCTTCTTCTTGTTCTTCTTGTTCTTGTTCTTGTTCTTGTTCTTGTTCTTCTTCTTCTTCTTCTTCTTCTTCTTCTTCTTCTTCTTCTTCTTCTTCTTCTTCTCTTTCTTCTGCTTCTTCTTTTCCATCTTCTTCTGCTTCTACTGCTTCTCTTTCTGCTTCTCATTCTGCTTCTTCTTCTCCTTCTGCTTCTCCTATTTCTTCTGCCGCTCTTCCTTCTCCTACTTCTACTTCTCCTTCTGCTTCTGCTTCTTCTGCTTCTCCTGCTTCTCCTTCTGCATCTTCTTCTGCTTCTGCTTCTCCTTCTGCTGCTTCTTCTGCTTCTGTTTCTCCTTCTGCTTCTCCTTCGGCTTCTTCTGTTTCTGCTTCTCCTTCTGCTTCTTCCGCTTCTCCTTCTGCTTCTCCTTCTGCTTCTCCTTCTGTTTCTCCTTCTCCTTGTCGTTCTTCTGCTTTTCTTTCTGCTTCTCCTTCTGCTTCTGCTGCAACTGCTACTGCTTCTTCTGTTTCTTCTGCGTCTCCTTCTGCTTTTGATTCTCTTTCAGATTCTGCTTCTCCTTCATCTTCTCATTCAGCCTCTCCAGATTCTGCTTCTTCTGCTTCTCCTGCTTCCGCTTTTGCTTCAGGTTTTGCTTCTGCTTCTTCGGATTCTTATGCTTCTGCTTCTCCTGCTTCTTCTTCTTCTGCTTCCCCTCCTCTTTCTGCTTCTCCTTCTGTTTCTGCTTCTCCTTCTGCTTCTGCTCCTTCTCCTTCTTCTGTTTCTTCTTCTTCTGCTTCTCCCGCTTCTGCTTCTTCTGCTTCTCCTGCTTCTCGTTCTGCTTCTCTTCGTCGGCTTCTCTTTCTACTTCTGCTTCTGCTTCTTCGGATTCTGCTTCTTCTACTTCTACTCTCCTTCTGCTTCTGCTTCTCCTGCTTCTCCTTCTGCATCTCCTTCTGCTTGTGCTTTTCGTCTGCTTCTTCTTCTACTTCTGCTTCTCCTTCTCCTTCTTCTGCTTCTCTGTCTGATTCTGCTTCTTCTGCCTTTCCTGATTCTCCTTCTGCTTCTCCTTCTTCTTCTCCTTCTCCTTCTCGTTCTTCTGCTATTCCTTCTGCTTCTCTTTCTGCTTCTGCATCTTCAGCTTCTTCTGCTACTGCTTCTGCTTCTTCTGTTTCTTCTGCTTCTCCTTCTGCTTTTGCTTCTCTTTCTGATTCTGCTTCTCCTTCTGGTTCTCCTTCTTCTTCTCCAGATTCTGCTTCTTCTGCTTCTCCTTCCGCTTCAGGTTCTGCTTCTGCTTCTTCGGCTTCTTCTGCTTCTATTTCTGCTTCTCCTTCTGTTTCTGTTTCTCTTTCTGCTTTTGTTTCTTCTCCTTCTTCTATTTCTTCTGCTTATGCTTCTACTGCTTCTCCTTCTGTTTCTCTTTATTCTTATCCTTCTGCTTCTCCTTCTCTTTCTCCTTCTTCTGTGTCTCCTTCTGCTTCTGCTTCTCCTTCTGCATCTTCTTCTGTTTCAA
>NW_012322792.1:0-1537 GCF_000151885.1 Dipodomys ordii
GCTTTGTCTTCGTTGATCCCACATTATCCCGAGGGTCCCGAATGTCCCCCGCTGAGCCCCGATATTTCCCACTGTGCCCCTGCTGAGTCACCGATGTGTTCCACTGAGTACCCCGCAGTGTCCGGCTAAGTGCCCCCTTTGTTACCATCTATATCCCGCAGGTCCAAAAAAAAAGTAACACTGTGTACCGCTATGTCACCGCTATCCGCCGGTGTGTCACCGCAATCCCCACTGTGTCCCCCGCTGTGTCACACAGTGTCCTTGCTGTTTCTCACTGTGTCACCGATGAGTCTCAGCAAAGTCCCGCTGTGTCCCTGGTGTGTCCTCGCTGTGTAACTGCTGAGTCCCTCTTTGTCTGCGCTTTGTCCAACTGTGTCCCCTGCTGTGTCCCCGCTGTGTCCCCGCTGTGTCCTCCTGTGTCCCGCTGTGTCCCCCGCTGTGTCCCGCTGTGTCCCCCGCTGTGTCCCCGCTGTGTCTCCCCTGTGTCCTTCTGTGTCCCGCTGTGTCCTTGCTGTGTCCCCATTTATGTCCCGCTGTGTCCTCTCTGTGTCCCCCGCTGTGTCCCGCTGTGTCCCGCTGTGTCCCCGCTGTCCGCCGTTGTGTCACCGCTGTCCCCCACTGTGTCCGCCGCTGTGTCCCGCTGTGTCCTCGCTGTGTCTCACTGTGTCCCCGGTTTGTCTCCGCTGTGTCCCGCTGTGTCCCTGGTGTGTCCTCGCTGTGTAACCGCTGAGTCCCTCTGTGTCCCCTGTGTCCCGCTGTGTCCCCTGCTGTGTCCCGCTGTGTCCCCGCTTTGTCCTGCTGTGTCCCTCTGTGTCCCCGCTGTGTCCTGCTGTGTCCCCGCTGTCCGCCGGTGTGTCACCGCTGTGTACCGCTGTGTCCCCCACTGTGTCCCGCTGTGTCCCCTGCTGTGTCCCCCGCTGTGTCCCCGCTGTGTCCCTGCTGTGTCCTCGCTGTGTCACCGCTATGTCACGCTGTGTCCCCGCTGTGTCATGCTGTGTCCCGCAGTGTCCCTGCTATGTCCCCGCTGTGTCCTCACTGTATCCCCCTCTGTGTCCCACTGTGTGCCCCGCTGTGTCCGGTCTTTGTCCTCCTGTGTCCTGCTTTGTCCTCACTATGACCCCCGCTGTGTATCGCTGTGTCCCTGCTGTGTCCCGCTGTGTCCCCCGCTGTGTCCCGCTGTGTCCCCTGCTATGTCCTCGCTGTATCCCCACTGTCCCCTGCTGTGTCCCGCTGCGTCCCCGCTGTGTCCCGATGTGTACTGCTGTGTCTGCCTCTGTGTCCCCCGCTGTGTCCCTCTGTGTCTACCACTTTGTCCCCCGTTGTGTCCCTCTGTATCCCCCGCTGTGTGTCGTTGTTTCTCCCGCTGTGTCCCGCTGTGTCCCGCTGTGTCGCCCCCTGTGTCCCCCACTGTTTTCCGCTGTGTCCCGTTTTGTCTCGCTGTGTCCCGCTGTGTCCTCGCTGTGTCCTGCTGTGTCCCACTGTGTCCCTTCCTGTGTACCCGCTGTGTACCCGCTGTGTCCCCGCTGTGTCCCGCTGT
>NW_012322793.1:0-1537 GCF_000151885.1 Dipodomys ordii
CTTCTCCAGATTCTGATTCTTCTGCTTCTCTTCTGCTTCAGGATTCTGCTTCTACTTCTTCAGGATTCTTATGCTCTGCTTCTCCTGCATCTGCTTCTTCTGCTTCCCCTCCTTCTCTTTCTGCTTCTCCTTCTGCTTCTGCTTCTTGTCCTTCTCCTGTTTCTTCTGCTTGTTCTTCTTCTACTTCTGCATCTCCTGCTTCTCCTTCTGCTTTTCTTTCTGCTTCTCTTTCTGCTTCTCCTGCTGCTTTTCCTTCTCCTGCTCCTTCTTCTGCTTCTCTTTCTGCTTCTCCTTCTGTTTCTCCTTCTCCTTCTCCTTCTCGTTCTTCTGCTTTTCCTTCTGCTTCTCCTTCTGCTTCTACATCTTCTGCTACTGCCTCTGCTTCTTCAGTTTCTTCTGCTTCTCCTTCTGCTTCTCCTTCTGCTTTTGCTTCTCTTTCTGCTTCTGCTTCTCCTTCTGGTTCTCCAGATTCTGCTTCTTCTGCTTCTCCTGTATCTCCTTATGCTTCAGGTTCTGCTTC
Organism: Dipodomys ordii; assembly: GCF_000151885.1. Lineage (NCBI taxonomy): Eukaryota > Metazoa > Chordata > Mammalia > Rodentia > Heteromyidae > Dipodomys > Dipodomys ordii. Next base: position 521 of record NW_012322793.1, read on the forward strand.
TGCTTCTTCGGCTTCTTCTGCTTCTGCTTCTCCTGCTGCCGCTTCTTCTGCTGCTCCTGCTTCTATTTCTGCTTTTCCTTCTGTTTCTGCTTCTCCTTCTGCTTCTGCTTCTTCTCCTTCTTATGTTTCTTCTGCTTCTGCTTCTGCTTCTCCTGCTTCTCGTTGTGCTTCTCTTTCTGCTTCTCTTTCTGCTTCTCCTTCTCCTTCTCCTTCTTCTGCTTCTCCTTTTGCTTCTCCTTCTCCTTCTGCTTCAATTTCTCCTTCTGCTTCTCATTCTGCTTCTGCGTCTTCTGTTTCTTCTGCTTCTCTTGCTTCTGCTTCTCCTGCTTCTTCTGGTTCTCCTGCTTCTCTTTCTGCTTCTCCTTCTGCTTCTGCTTCTCCTTCTGCTTCTGCTTTTGCTCTTCTCCTTCTGTTTCTTTTGCTTCTGTTTCTTCTGCTTCTTCTTCTCCTGTTTCTTCTGATTCTACTTCTGCTTCTCCTTCTTCTCCTTCTCTTTCTGCTTCTTCTGATTCTCCTGCTTCTCCTTCTTGTTCTCCTTCTGTTTCTGCTTCTCTATCTGCTTCTGCTTCTCCTTCTGCTGCTCCTTCTCCTTCTCCTTCTTCTGCTTCTCTCACTGCTTCTGCTTCTGCTTCTTATTCTTTTTCTTCTGCTTCGGCTTCTCCAGCTTCTGCTTCTTCTGCTTCTACTGCTTCTCCTTATACTTCTCCTTATGCTTCTCCTTATGCTTCTCCTTATGCTTATCCTTATGCTTCTTCTCCTTCTTCTTCTTCTTCTTCTTCTTCTTCTTCTTCTTCTTCTTCTTCTTCTTCTTCTTCTTCTTCTTCTTCTTCTTCTTCTTCTTCTTCTTCTTCTCCTTCTCCTTCTCCTTCTCCTTCTCCTTCTCCTTCTCCTTCTCCTTCTTCTTCTTCTTCTTCATCTTCTTCTTCTTCTTCTTCTTCTTCTTCTTCTTCTTCTTCTTCTTCTTCTTCTTCTTCTTAATTCTTCTTCTTCTTCTTCTTCCCTTTCTTCTGCATCAGC
>NW_012322794.1:0-1537 GCF_000151885.1 Dipodomys ordii
CGGCGGGAAGGAACACACCAGGATAGGCTGCAGTCGATCAGTCATTCAAGCCAGTCGATCACATTCCCCGCCATGGGGGAGGGAGAATACTCACATACACCTCCATATACAGGGGTAACGATTCATTATTATTCATCATTTGCTTGTCCTCGTCGTACCGATGACGACAGCGAGGGGGGAGGACGGGGTTTCGACCGCCAGCCGACGTGCTGCGGAGGGGGAGAGGGAGGGGGAAGAGTCGCTCGTGCCCTGGATAGATCCGTCTCCCCTCCTCTCCACCATTTTCTCCCTCTCCCCTAACCCCCCGCCTTCGGGCTTCCCTGGAGTCCTGCTCCTAATTATCTCTGTAATATCTCTTTATCTTCCAGCCCCTGCTTCCTGACCGTATGGTGATATCTGAAGCACTCAGCGGCAACCAGACAACCAGAGGGGAACGGGAGACATCCATGCAGGTGGCGTAACCGTCCATCCTCACCACCCCCCGCAAGCGATTACTCGACCACGACCACGACCTCCGACACCCCCCCCCCGCACCAAAATCCACAACCCTACCCTCGGAACAAAATAAAACAAATTTGCTTGAATCTCACGCTGCCTTTTGTTTGTAATTGACGCAATAGGCGAAGGGGAGGGATCTCATTTCTGGTGCCTGACGGGGGGGGGAGGGGGGAGGGTTCGGGGGAATTGGAGAGGAGAGAAGAGGGGGAAGAGGGCATCTCAGTGTATCTGTGTGTGTGCGTGCGTGCATCTTTGAGGAAACTCAAAGATCGGATGCGACAGAGCATGTATGTAGTCCAGCCGGACCAATTCACCACGTCTCTGTCTCTTGTCTCTCTGTTTCTGTTTCTCTATTTCTCTCTCTGTGTCTCTCTTTGTCTCTGTCTGTCTGTCTGTCTGTCTGTCTGTCTGTCTGTCTCTCTCTCTCTCTCTCGTTTGAATTCTCTCTCCCGCCCGCCCGCCCGCCTGCACTCCCTCCCTCCTTTTCCTCTCGACTTGCCAGTCAATCCTGGGGCTTGAGCTACTGTACTGGCGCTCCAACACACAACGGTCCCACTGCGAGCCTGCCTGCCTGCCTGCCTATGCATGGGCCCCATACTCCTACGAGGCACATCATCATCCCCACCCCACCCCTTCTCTGAAAAGAAGGCAGTCTCTCTCGGGGCCAGCCAGCCTGGGCCGGTTTTCTCAGTCAGTCAGTGCGTGGTTTGTTTGTTCTTTTTTTCCCCCCATGCATTTCATGAGAGAAAACTGCAATTCACAAAACCACCACTAGATGGCGCGCGTTCGCCGTCGACAAGGTGGATGGGGCGGCGGGAGGGGCAAAACACGGGTCGGGTCAGTCACTCACTCAGTCAGTCAGTCCTCACCTACCCGGCAGTGCGGAGTGAGAGTTCTGACATACACATACATATAGGTTGTTATGATTCATTATTATCATCATTTGCTTTTCCTCTGTCGTAGCCATGACGACGGGGAGGGGGGAGGGCGGGGTTTCGACCGCCAGCCGACGTGTTGCGGAGGGGGAGGGGGAGGGGGA
>NW_012322795.1:0-1537 GCF_000151885.1 Dipodomys ordii
CATTTCATTTAAATTTTACTCCCCAGCTATCTCTCACTTCTGATTTTGGCAGTTTATATTTATTATTTCTGGGCATACGCAAAATTATAAATGTAAATACTTTGCTAGATGTGTATATATGTAGAGTCACATGGATTTCATAAGTAAAGTAACGATGCAGGTCAAATTTCTTCATCTTTTATTTTTGCCTTTGGTCTTTTATTTGGCTTTGGACTCACCAAAGACAGACATATAGCATTTGTCATCAATCCCTTAATAGGTGTCATAAACAAGCAAGTTCATTTAATTATGGCAATATTCCTCAGACGAGCAGTTAAAAATCAATGGGTATTTCTAAAGTAGATCACCTTGACTTAGAATTTAGGCAGAAGTTAGGAAACAAGATGACTGAAGGTTATATTTATTTTTTGATAATATATTCAAATTGCCATAATGACTACATTTATCATTCCCAACAGATTTGAGTCCATTATGTGTAGAAACAAAAGTATGTAAACCTCTATGTATTTTTAATATTCTTGTAAAATATCCTCAGTAAATCCTTCTGAATGTTATAAAATCTGTAAGCATGATTAGAAACAAGACCAAACTTTCAAATTTTTCTGCTCTATTTCCAGACTTTCATATTAAAGTAAATATTCACTTTATTAGTTCGTACAGATCTTCTGCTGATATTGAGAACAGTACAGATTTGAAATTTGAAAAAAAATATGCTTTTTCTCATGTACAAAATCTAGATGAAAAAACAGGAAGGTAGAAAGCAAATTATAATGGCATAAAAATGGATTCCGGTGGGAGATGTGGTTAGGGGAAAGGAGAATGATATTGAACTATCATCAATGCATATTCTATCACATATTAAAATGTCACTATGGAGCCTGTCATTTTTTCCAGGTAATGTATAACAGAAGGGCTCATTGTAGACAAAGATGTAGATTACTCATGCGATTGCAGACCTTATTGCTATAGTTTCTAAGATTTTGGGAGGACAATAATCAAGTAGATAAAGAACAAAACAGAATTCTGTGTCTTTTTATTTAATACATCATCGGATACTCGGATTCTCTGTATAATTTTATTGTATCAAAACACTGTTCTACCATTTAAAATTAGTGAAAGCTACACATTTTCTCAATATGGTATGCTCTAGTGAGTGTTTTAGCATATATGCAATTATGAATTTATAAACAATAAACGCTACTGAAGATATGATAAAAGCATCCTGCATAACTTGTTACATAACTAGATACAAATAAAAACAGAATGTAAATTTAATCAAGAACTAAGGAACTATTTAGGAAGAGTTAGGGATAGGGAGAGAAAAATAGGAGGGGATAATTTTGAAATACATTCTAAAAGAGATTGCAAAGACACAAAATAGATTTTTTGGAATTATGAAAATGCAAAAAAGAAACCTGTTGAAATCGTTACAATGATGGACCCAAACAAGAAAGGGAGATTTTCAGAAAGAGAAAATGATTAAAATATATTGGAGATAGGTGTAGAGTTGCAAAAATTTCCTCTGTACCTAAGGTAA
>NW_012322796.1:0-1537 GCF_000151885.1 Dipodomys ordii
GTGAGGTGATATCTCAATGTTGTTTTGATTTGCATTTCTTTTATGGCTAGGGATGTTGAACATTTCTTCATGTGTCTATTGGCCATCCTTCTTTCTTCTTCAGAGAAGTTTCTCTTTAAGTCTTTCACCCACTTATTTATTGGGCAGTTGTTTCTTTGGGGATTTGTTGTTGGGGGGTTTAATTTTTTGAGTTCCAAGTATATTTTAGATATGAGACCCTTGTCTGTTGTATGGCTAGTAAAGATCTTCTCCCAATCTGTGGGCTTTCTATTGATCTTGCTAGCTATGTCATTTGCCCTGCAGAAGCTCTGCAACTTTATGCAATCCCATTTGTCCAACCTTTCTTTGATTTGTTGTGTTTCCGGGTCTCTATTCAAAAAATTTCGGCCTGAGCCAAGGAGACCTAGGGTTTCTCCTATTCCATCCTGTAATGTTTTCAGAGTGTCTGCTTTGACTTCAAGGTCTTTGATCCATTTGGAGTTGATTCTGGTGCAGGGTGATATATAAGGATCTAGCTTTAGTTTTCTACATGTAGTTAACCAATTTTGCCAGCACCATTTACTGAAGAGGCTGTCTTTCTTCCATTCTAGTGTTTTAGCTCCCTTATCGAAGATTAGATGGCTATAGGTCTGTAGGTTCATTTCTGGGTTTTCAATTCTATTCCATTGGTCCTGAGGTCTGTTCTTATGCCAGTACCAAGCTGTTTTGATTACTATGGCTTTGTAGTAGAGTTTGAAATTTGGTATTGATATTCCTCCAGCAGTGTTCTTTCCGTTGAGGAGTGTTTTTGCTATTCGGGGTCTTTTATTGTTCCATATGAATTTTTGGATTCCCTCTTCTATTTCCTTGAAGAATGAGGTTGGAATTTTGATAGGTATTGCGTTGAATTTGTAGATAGCCTTGGGAAGTATTGCCTGAATGGCAACTCTTTTGTACAACTACTTAAAGGAAATAAAAATAATTTTTAAAGGTTGCCCTTGAACCTGACCTCCAGCCAAGGTTTCCCTTTTCCCACCCCATTTTCTAAAGGTTGACTTTTCGTGACAAGCTCTTTCCCCATTTATTCTAAGACTTATATACAAAGACAGGCTCTGTACACAGAGTACCATTCATTCATTCAGTAAAGTTTTCTTTCAACCTAGCTCTAGTACTGACCAATTCTTAGTTCAGGACCAAAGAAAAAGTTCACTTAAGTTATTTTAGTAAAAGTTTTAATTTGTTTGTATTAATTATAATATTATATTAATATTAATTTATAATGTCAACTCACCACTTAACTTACAGAGCTAGAGTGATAAAGAAAACAAGACAAGTAAAACACACATACACAAACCCAAATACAGTATCAATGAAAGTAGAGTGTCATGAATTCTTCTTGAATCTAAGGAATAAATTTTGCCAAGGCTGGCTTTCATCAGAAATAGCAGAATATTTAAATAAAATTCAAAAGAAGCAAATCTAGCCCAATATTACTTTGACCTCAATATTAAAGTATTTTATGAAGCCTGGTAAAATTTCATATATGTACCATCTTTAA
>NW_012322797.1:0-1537 GCF_000151885.1 Dipodomys ordii
GGACACAGTTGGACACAGCAGGGGCACAGTGGGAACCAGCGGGACCTCAGCGGGGACAAAGCGGGACACACCGGGATACAGTGGGACACAGCGGGGACACAGCGGGGGACACAGAGCCGCACACAGCGGGAGAGAGTGGAACACAGCAGGGACACAGCGGGGACACAGCAGGACATGGCTGGGACAAAGCAAGGACAGAGCGGGACACAGAGGTACACAGTGAGGGACACAGTGGGGGACAGTGGGGACAAACCGGGGAACAACGGGGACACAGCAGGACACAGCTTGGACACAGCGAGGACACAGCGGGACACAGCGGGAACACAGCGAGTACACAGTGGGACACAGCCGGACACAGCAGGACACAGAGGGGAACACAGCGGGGGACAAAGCAGGACAGAGCGGGACACAGCGGGATACACAGTGGGACACATCGGGGATACAGCAAGGACACAGCAGTTACACAGCAAGGACACACCAGGGACACAGTGGGACACAGCAGGGACACAGCCGGGACACAGCGGGATGCAGCGGGGACACAGCGGGGACACAGCGGGACACAGAGGGATACAGAGCGAGGACACAGCGTGACACATGGGGACACAGCGGGACACAGTGGGGGACACAGAGAGGACACAGCGTGACACAAATGGGGACACAGCAAAGACACAGCGGGACACAGCGGGAAATAGCAGGACACAGCCGGGGACACAGCCGGGGACACAGTGGGTCACTGCTGGGACACAGCGGGGACACAGCGGGACACAGCGGGGACACAGCAGGACACATCGGGGGACACAGCAGGACACTGCAGGGTACACAGCGGGACACAGCGGGGACACAGCAGGACACAGAGGGGAACAAAGGGGGCACACAGCGGGACACAGTGGGACACAGCGGGGTACACAGCGGGACACAGCAGGGACACTGCAGGGGCACAGTGGGAAACAGTGGGACATAGCAGGGGACAATGCGGGACAAACCGGGATACAGGGGGACACAGCGATGGACACAGCGGGGGACACAGAGCTGCACACAGCGGGAGAGAGTGGAACACAGCAGGGCCACAGCGGGGCAACAGCGGGACATCACAGGAACAAAGCAAGGCCAGAGCGATACACAGTGGTATACAGCGAGGGACACAGCGGGGGACAGTGGGGACAAACCGGGGAACAATGGGGACACAGCGGGACACAGCTGGGACACAGCGGGGACACAACGGCACACAGCTGGGGACACAGGAGGACATAGCAGTTACACAGCGAGGACACACTAGAGACACAGCGGGACACAGTGGGACACAGTGGGGACACAGCGAGGACACAGCGGGACACAGCGGGACACAGCATGGACACAGCGGGTCACAGTGGGAAAATAGTGGGGGACACAGCGGGGGACACAGCGGGATACAGAACGACACAGCGAGGACACAGCGGGACACTGGAGGACACAGCGGGGACACAGCGGGGACACAGCGTGGGACACAGTGGTGACACAGCGGGGACACAGAGGGACTCAGCGGGTTACAAAGCGAGGA
>NW_012322798.1:0-1537 GCF_000151885.1 Dipodomys ordii
TCATTCCTGCTTTCCTTTTCATTGCTTCAGTATTTCTCTAATGTTTATACAACTCACTCTGTTTTAAAATATAGGTCAACACCTCAATTTAGAGAACACTGAAGTTAATATTTAGTTGAAATATATTTAATAATGCCATATGTATTTAAAAGGTTTAAATAGGTGGCATCTTCTTTTAAAAATCTGATGAATGCAGTGCTGAAGCGTCATCACATGCAATTTCTCTTCAACTGGCATTATTTTTTGGCTTACTTTTGAAATGAAAAAGTGTAAAAAAATTTTAAAAATATAATTAGTGCAGATTTATCATCAAAAAATTCATCTAGCTGTGGATACATAATTTGTTGGTTTCTCTATTTTCCTTTGTGGTGGCTATCAAACAGAATTTTAGGAAAACATAGGCAAACTATCAGTAGCCATACCCTTGATGAGATTTGGGTTCTATTTAATTTTTTGTGCTGATCGTGGGACTTGCACTCATTGCCTGTGCACTGTCCCTAAGCTTTTACTGCTCGAGGCTACTACTCTAAAACTTGGGCCATAGTTCTACATCCATGTTTTTGGTTGTTAATTGGAGATAAGACTCACAGACATTCTGTCATTGGGTCCAACTTCAAACCAAGGTTCCTATATCTCAGCCTCCATAATAGCAAGGATTATAACCATGAGCCAGTGTTAGCCACATTGTGTCTTTTTTAGAAGCAGCTGTAAATAATAATAATAGAAAACTATCACTATAACTAAAGGCTCAACCTGTAATCCCCTAGCCATTTCAGAAGCTGAGATGTATAGGATCATAGTTTAAAGCTAGACTGGTCAGATAATTCAGAGTTTTTTAATTTTTTTAACCTGCTGGCCCCAGAGCTTAAATTCAGGCTTTGGCACTGTTTGTGAGTTGCTTTTCATTAAGGCCAGGGTTCTACCTCTGAGCCACAGTGATACTCGCAGCTTTTCCTGAGTAGTATATTAGAGGGAAGAGGTAAGGAGACTGCCCAGTCTGGCTCCAAACTACCACCTAAAATCCTAAGCCTCCAAAGTAGCAAATCAGATATTATTATTTTCAACTCAGCAGCAAAAATAAACAGAATGGAGGTATGGTTCAAGTGTTAGAGTTTCAGCCTTGCATGGAAAAATTTTAGGAAATTTAAGACCTAGTACTGGCACATATGCACACAAAAGCATGTAGATACAGACATACACAGGGTCCTATACTCAATTCCCCGGGATGAAAAGAAGATTAAAATATTAAATTAAATTATAAGGACAAAAATAAGTAATTTAAACGGTATTTTTTAAAAAAACAAAACACTATGATAGCCAGGTGCTGGTGGCTCATGCATTTAACCCTAGCTTCTCAGGAGGCTGAAATCTGAGGATCGTGGATCAAAGCCAGTCCAGACAGGAAAGGTCCATGAGACTCTTATCTTCAATAATCCACTCAATAACCTTGAAGTAGTGCTGTAGCTAAAGTTGTATAGTGCTAGTCTTGAGCTGGAGACCATAGGTACTGAGCCCAGGCCTACAGTGAAGCATATGA
>NW_012322799.1:0-1537 GCF_000151885.1 Dipodomys ordii
TGTGTCCCCCGCTGTGTCCCGCTGTGTCCCGCTGTTTCCACGCTGTGTCCCCGCTGTGTCCCTCTGTGTCCCCTCTGTGTCCTCCGCTGTGTCCCGCTGTGTCCCTCGCTGTGTCCATGCTGTGTTACCGCTGTGTCCCGCTGTGTCCCGCAGTGTACTGCTGTGTCCCTTGCTGAGTCCCGCTGTGTTCCCGCTGTGTCCCGCTGTGTCCTTGCTGTGTCCCAAGCTGTGTGCCGCTGTGTCCTCGCTGTGTCCCCCGCTGTGTCCGGCTGTGTACTGCTGTGTCACGCTATTTCCCTGCTTTGTCCCCGCTGTGTCCCTCTGTGTACCCCGCTGTGTCCAGCTTTGTCCCCGCTGTGTCTCGCTGTGTTTCACGCTCTGTCCCCCACTGTGTCCCGCTGTGTCCCCTGCTATGTCCTGCTGTGTCCCCCGCTGTGTCCCCCGCTGTGTCCTCTCTGTGTCCCCCGCTGTGTCCCGCTGTGTCCTCGCTGGGTCCCCCGCTGTGTCCCACTGTGTCCCCCGCTCTGTCCCACTGTGTCCCGCTGTGTCTCGCTCTGTCTCCCGCTGTGTCCTGCTATGTCCCCACAGGGTCACCTCTGTTTCCCGCTGTGTCCCGCTGTGTTCCGTGGTGTCCTGGTTTTTCAACCGCTGTGTCGCCCGCGGTGTCCCCCACTGTGTCACCGCTGTGTCCCGCTGTGTCCTCACTCGGTCCCCCGCTGTCTCCCGCTCTGTCCCCCGCTGTGTCTCACGCTTTGTGTCCACTGTGTCCCACTGTGTCGCGCAGTGTCCCGCTGTGCTCCCACTGTGTCCCGTTGTGTCCACAGCTGTGTACCATGCTGTGTAATGCTGTGTCCCCCGCTGTGTCCCGCTGTGTCCCCCGCTGTGTCCCGCTGTGTCTGCTGCTGTGTCCCAGCTGGGTCCCGCTGTGTCCCGCTGTGTCCCGCTGTGTCCTCGCTGTGTCCCACGCTGTTTTCTTCTGTATCCTCGCTGTATCCCCCGCTGTTTCGCGCTGTGTCCCGCTGTGTTCCCCGCTGTGTCCCCTACTGTATCCTGCTTTGTCCCCCGCTGTGACACCTTTGTGTCCCGCTGTGTCCTCGCTGTGTCCCCCGCTGTCTCCCGCTCTGTCCCCCGCTGTGTCTCACGCTTTGTCACTGTTGTGCTCATACTGTGTCCCGTAGTGTCCACAGCTGTGTTCCACACTGTGTAACGCTGTGTCCCTGCTGTATCGACGCTGTGTCCCACTGGGTCCCTCTGTGTCCTCGCTGTGTTCCCCGCTGGGTCCCGCTGGGTCCCCCGCTCTGTCCCTGGCTGTGTCCTAGCTGTGTCCAACGCTGTGTCCCGCTGTGTCCTCTCTGGGTCCCCCGCAGTGTCCTGCTGTGTCCCCTGATCTGTCCTGCTGTGTCCCGCTCGGTCCCTACTGTGTCCCGCTGTGTCTCCGCTGTGTGCCCGCTGTGTCCGGCTGTGTACTCTGTTGTGTCCAGCTGTGTCAACGCTGTGTCCCGCTGTGTCCCCTCTGTGTCTCCGCTGTCCCCCGCTG
>NW_012322800.1:0-1537 GCF_000151885.1 Dipodomys ordii
GAGCAGCAAGACAAGTAGGAGAAGCAGGAGAAGCAGAAGAAACATGAAGAAGCAGAAGCAGTAGCAGTTGCAGCAGAAGCAGAAGGAGAAGCAGAAGGAAAAACAGAAGAACGAGAAGGAGAAGGAAAAACAGAAGCAGAAGCAGAAGGAGAATCAGAAGGAGAAGCAGAAGAAGCAGAAGGAGATGCGAAGGAGAAGCAGAAGCAGAAGAAGCAGCAGTAGGAGAAGCAGAAGCAGAAGAAGATGCAGAAGGAGAAGCAGGAGAAGCAGAAGAAGCAAAAGCAGAAGGAGAAGCAGAAGTAGGAGAAGGAGAAGGAGAAGGAAGGGCAGCAGAAGCAATAGGAGAAGCAGAAGGAGAAGCAGAAGCAGAATGAGAAGCAGAAAGAGAAGCAGTAGAAGCAGAAGAAGCAGGAAAAGCAGAAGCAGAAGAAAGAGAAGAAGAAGAAGAAGACGAAGAAGAAGATAAAGAAGAAGAAGAAGAAGAAGAAGAAGAAGAAGAAGAAGAAGAAGAAGAAGAAGAAGAAGGAGAAGGAGAAGAAGAAGATGAAGCATAAGGAGAAGCATAAGGAGAAGCAGTAGAAGCAGAAGAAGCAGAAGAAGGAGAAGCAGAAGCAGAAGAAAAAGAATAAGCTAAAGAAGCAGAAGCAGAAACAGTGGGAGAAGCAGAAGAAGGAGAATGAGAAGGAGCAGCAGAATGGAGATGCAGAAGCAGAAAGAGAAGCAGAAAGAGAAACAGTAGAAGCAGATGAAGCAGGAAAAGCAGAAGCTGATAAAGAGATGAAGAAGAAGAAGACGAAAAAGAAGAAGAAGAGGAAGAAGAAAAGAAGCAGCAGCATAAGGAGAAGCATAAGGAGAAGCATAAGAAGAAGCGGTAGAAGCAGAAGCAGGAGAAGCAGAAGCAGAAGAAAAAGAATAAGCAAAAGAAGCAGAAGCACTGGGAGAAGCAGAAGTAGGAGAAGGAGAAGGAGCAGCAGAAGGAGAAGCAGAAGCAGAAAGAGAAGCAGAAACAGAAGGAGAACAAGAAGGAGAAGCAGGAGAATCAGAAGAAGCAGAAGTAGAAGCAGAAAGAGGAGAAGAAGGAGAAGCAGAAGTAGAATCAGAAGAAACAGAAGAAGAAGAAGCAGAAGAAACAGTAGCAAAAGAAACAGAAGAAGGAGAAGAGCAGAAGCAGAAGCAGAAGCGAAGGAGAAGCAGAAAGACAAGCAGGAGAAGCAGAAGAAGCAGGAGAAGCAGAAGCAGAAGAAACAGGAGAAGCCGAAGAAGCAGAAGCAGAATCAGAAGCAGTAGGAGAAGTAGAAGCAGAAGGAGAAGCAGAAGAAGGAGAAGGAGAAGGAGAAGCAGAAAGAGAATCAGAACGAGAAGCAGGAGAAGCAGAAGCAGGAGAAGCAGAAGCAGAAGAAACAGAAGAAGGAGAAGAAGCAGGAACAGAAGGAGAAGCAGAAACAGAAGGAGAAGCAGAAAGAGAAGGATGGGAAGCAGAAGAAGCAGAAGCAGGAGAAGCAGAAGCATAAGAATCCGAAGAAGCAGAAGCAGAAAC
>NW_012322801.1:0-1537 GCF_000151885.1 Dipodomys ordii
GAAGAAGAAGCAAAAGAAGAAGGAGAAGCTGGAGAAGCAGAAGGAGAAGAAGAAGAAGCAGAAGTAGAAGCAGAAGGAGAAGTAGAAGAAGGAGAAGGAGGAGCAGAAGGACAAGCAGCAGGAGAAGCAGAAAGAGAAGCAGGAGAAGCAGAAGAAGCAGAAGCAGGAGAAGCAGAAGCAGAAGAAAAAGAAGAAGCATGAGAAGCAGAAGCAGAGGGAGAAGGAGCAGATGTAGAAGCAGAAGGAAAAGCAGAAGAACGAGAAGGAGAAAGAGAAGGAGAAGCAGAAGGAGAGGCATAGGGAGAAGCCGAAGGAGAAGCAGGAAAAGCAGAAGAAGCAGAAGCAAAAGGTGAACAAAAAGAAGCAGGAGAAGCAGAAGCAGAAGAAGAAGCATAAGAACAAGCACAAGCAGAAGAAGATGCAGAAGGAGAAGCAGGAGAAGCAGAAGAAGCAGAAGCTGAAGGAGAAGCAGAAGTAGGAGAAGGAGAAGGAGAAGGAGGAGAAGCAGAAGCAGAAGGAGAAGCAGAAGCAGAATGAGTAGCAGAAAGAGAAGCAGGAGAAGCGCAAGAAGCAGAAGCAGGAGAACCCGAAAGAGAAGAAGAAGAAGAAGCAGAAACAGAAGCAGGAGAAGCAGGAGAAGCTAAGAAGCAGAAGCAACTGAAGCAGAAGCAAAAGAAACAGAAGAAGCATAAGTAGCAGAAGCAAAAGCAGAAGTAGAAGCAGAAGAACGAGAAGGAGAAAGAGAAATATAAGGAGAAGCAGAAGGAGAAGCAGAAGCAGAAGGAGAAGCAGAAGTAGGAGAAGGAGAAGGAAGAGCAGCAGAAGCAAAAGGAGAAGCAGAAGGAGAAGCAGAAGCAGAATGAGAAGCAGAAAGAGAAGCAGTAGAAGCAGAAGAAGCAGGAAAAGCAGAAGCAAAAGAAAGAGAAGAAGAAGAAGAAGAAGAAGAAGAAGAAGAAGAAGAAGAAGAAGAAGAAGAAGATGAAGAAGAAGGAGCAAAAGGAGAAGGAGAAGCAGGAGAAGCAGAAGAAGTAGAAGTAGAAGCAGAAAGAGAAGGAGAAGAAGGAGAAGCAGAAGTAGAATCAGAAGAAACAGAAGAAGAAGAAGCAGAAGAAACAGAAGCAAAAGAAACAGAAGAAGGATAAGAGCAGAAGCAGAAGCAGAAGGAGAAGCAGAAGAAGAAGGAGAAGCAGAAAGAGAAGCAGGAGAAGCAGAAGAAGCAGGAGAAGCAGAAGCAGAAGATACAGAAGAAGCCGAAGAAGCAGAAGCAGAATCTGAAGCAGAAGGAGAAACAGAAGAAGCACAATCTGAAGCAGAAGCAGAAGAAACAGAAATAATAGAATAAACAGAAGCAGAAGCAGCAGGAGAAGCAGAAGAAGAAGAAGGAGAAGGCAAAAGAGAAGGATTACTAGTAGGAGAAGCAGAAGGATAAGCAGAAGCAGAAAGAGAAACAGAAGGAGAAGCAGCACGAGAAGCAGGAGAAGCAGAAGAAGCAGAAGCAGGAGAAGGAGAAAAAACAGAAGAGGCAGAAGCAGAATGA
>NW_012322802.1:0-1537 GCF_000151885.1 Dipodomys ordii
GCTTCTCATTCTCATCTCCTCATACTGCTTCTCGTTCTGCTTCTACTTCTCCTACAGCTTCAGAATCTGATTCTGTTTCATCGAGCATCTCCCTGATTCTTCTGCATCTGCTTCTCCCTGCTAATTCTGCTTCTCCTGCTTCTCTTTCTGCTTCTCATTCGCTTAAACCTTCTGCATCTACTCTACTCCATAATCTGTTTCTTTTGCTTCTGTTTCTTCTGCTTCTTCTTCTTCTGATTCTTCTGATTCTACTTCTGCTTCTCCTTCTTCTCCTCATTATGCTACTACATCTGCTTCTTCTGATCCTCCTGCTTCTCCTTCTTTTTCTCCTTCTGTTTCTGCATCTCTTTCTGCTTCTGCTTCTCCTGCTTCTGCTTCTACCGCTTCTTCTTATGCTTCTCCTTATGCTTCTCCTTATGCTGCTGCTTCTTTTCATCTTCCTCTTCTTCTTCTTTTTCGTCTTCTTCTTCTTCTTCTCTTTCTTCTGCTTCTGCTTTTCCTTCTTCTTCTGCTTCTACTGTTTCTCTTTCTGCTTCTCATTCTGCTTCTGCTTCTCCTTCTGCTTCTCCTATTGCTTCTGCTGCACTTCCTTCTCCTTCTTCTTCTCCTACTTCTGCTTCTCCTTCTGCTTCTGCTTCTTCTGCTTCTCCTGCTTCTCGTTCTGCATCTTTTTCTGCTTCTGCTTCTCCTTCTGCTGCTTCTTCTTCTTCTGCTACTCCTTCTTCTGATTCTCCTTCTGATTCTCCTTCTCCTTCTCTTTCTGCTGTTCCTTCTCCTTCTTCTGCTTCTCCCTCTGCTTCTTCTTCTTATGCTTATTCTTTTTCTACTGCTTCTGCTTCTCCTGCTTCTGCTTCTTCTGCTTCTACTTCTTCTCCTTATGCTTCTCCTTCTCCTTCTCCTCCTCCTCCTCCTCCTTCTTCTTCTTCTTCTTCTTCTTCTTCTTCTTCTTCTTCTTATTCTTCTTCTTCTTCTTCTTCTTCTTCTTCTTCTTCTCTTTCTTCTGCTTCTTCTTTTCCTGCTTCTTCTGCTTCTACTGGTTCTCTTTCTGCTTCTCATTCTGCTTCTGCTTCTCCTATTTCTTCTGCGGCTCTTCCTTCTCCTACTTCTACTTCTCCTTCTGCTTCTGCTTCTTCTGCTTCTCCTGCTTCTCCTTCTGCATCTTCTTCTGCTTCTGCTTCTCCTTCTGCTGCTTCTTCTGCTTCTCCTTCTGATTCTCCTTCTGCTTCTCCTTCTGTTTCTCCTTCTCCTTCTCGTTCTTCTGCTTTTCTTTCTGCTTCTCCTTCTGCTTCTGCTGCAACTGCTACTGCTTCTTCTGTTTCTTCTGCGTCTCCTTCTGCTTTTGATTCTCTTTCAGCTTCTGCTTCTCCTTCAGCTTCTCATTCAGCTTCTCCAGATTCTGCTTCTTCTGCTTCTCCTGCTTCCGCTTTTGCTTCAGGTTCTGCTTCTGCTTCTTCGGATTCTTATGCTTCTGCTTCTCCTGCTTCTGCTTCTTCTGCTTCCCCTCCTCTTTCTGCTTCTCCTTCTGTTCTGCTTCTCC
>NW_012322803.1:0-1536 GCF_000151885.1 Dipodomys ordii
ATCATTTTCCTGCTTCTTCTGCTTCTACTGCTTCTCTTTCTGCTTCTCATTATGCTTCTCCTTCTCCTTCTGCTTCTCCTATTGATTCTGCTGCCCTTCCTTCTCCTTCTCCTACTTCTGCTTCTCCTTCTGCTTCTGCTTCTTCTGCTTCTCCTGCTTCTCCTTCTGCATCTTCTTCTGCTTCTGCTTCTTCTTCTGCTTCTTCTGCTGCTTCTGCTTCTCCTTGTTCTGCTTCTCCTTCTGATTCTCCTTCTGCTTCTCCTTCTGCTGCTCCTTGTCCTTCTGCTTCTCCCTCTGATTCTGCTTCTTATGCTTATCCTTTTCTTCTGCTTCTGCTTCTCCTGCTTCTGCTTCTTCTCCTTATGCTTCTCCTTCTCCTTCTCCTTCTTCTTCTTCTTCTTCTTCTTCTTCTTCTTCTTCTTCTTCTTCTTCTTCTTCTTCTTCTTCTTCTTCTTCTTCTTCTTCTTCTTCTTCTTCTTCTTCTTCTTCTCTTTATTCTGCTTCTTTTTTTCCGGCTTCTTCTGCTTCTAGTCCTTCTCTTTCTTCTTCTCATTCTGCTTCTGCTTCTCCTTCTTCTTCTCCAATTGCTTCTGCGACTCTTCCTTCTCCTTCTCCTACTTCTACTTCTCCTTCTGCTTCTTCTGCTTCTCCTGCTTCTCCTAATGCATCTTCTTCTGCTTCTGTTTCTCCTTGTGCTGCTTCTTCTGCTTCTGTTTCTCCTTCTGCTTCTCCTTTTGCTTCTTTTGCTTCTCCTTCTGATTCTCCTTCTCCTTCTGCTTCTGTTTCTCTTTCTCCTTCTTGTTCTCCTGCTTTTCCTTCTGCTTCTCCTTCTGCTGCAACTGCTACTGCTTCTGCTACTTCTATTTCTTCTGCTTCTCCTTCTGCTTTTGATTTCCTTTCTGTTTCTGCATCTCCTTCAGCTTGTCATTCTGCTTCTCCAGATTCTGCTTCTCCTGCTTCACCTCCTGCTTCAGGTTCTGCTTCTGCTTCTTCGGATTCTTATGCTTCCGCTTCTCCTGCTTCTGCTTCTTCTGCTTCCCCTCCTTCTCTTTCTGCTTCTCCTTCTGTTTCTGCTTCTCCTTCTGCTTCTGCTTCTTGTCCTTCTCCTGTTTCTTCTGCTTCTGTTTCTCCTGCTTCTGCTTTTTTTGCTTTTCCTGCTTCTCTTTCTGCTTCTCCTTCTGCTTCTGCTTCTCCTTCGGCTTCTGCTCCTTCACCTTCTTCAGTTTCTTCTTCTTTTGCTACTACCGATTCTGCTTCTTCTGCTTCTCCTGCTTCTCGTTATGCTTCTCTTCATCGGCTTCTATTTCTACTTCTGCATCTTCTTCTCTTTAGTTCTTCCCCTTCTGCTTCATCTGCTTCTCCTGCTTCTCCTTCTGCATCTCCTTCTGCTTGTGATTTTCCTCGAGCTTCTTCTACTGCTTCTGCTTCTCCTTCTCCTTCTTCTGCTTCTCCGTCTGCTTCTGCTTCTTCTGCTTTTCAAGATTCTCTTTCTGCTACTCCTTCTGCTATATCCTTCTGTATATACTTCTCCTTCTC
>NW_012322804.1:0-1536 GCF_000151885.1 Dipodomys ordii
C
The DNA here is from genome assembly GCF_000151885.1 of Dipodomys ordii. Lineage (NCBI taxonomy): Eukaryota > Metazoa > Chordata > Mammalia > Rodentia > Heteromyidae > Dipodomys > Dipodomys ordii. The sequence continues at coordinate 2 of NW_012322804.1, forward strand.
AGTGGGACACAGCGGGGGGACACAGCGGGACACAGTGGGGGAAAGCGTGGGACACAGCGAGACACAGCGGGAACAGAGCTGGACACAGCGGGGTACACAGCGGGAAACAGCGGGGACATAGCGGGACACAGCGGGTCACAGCAGGGACACAGCAGGACACAGCGGGACACAGTGGGGGACACAGCGGGACACAGCGGGGGACAGACCGGGACATCACGGAACACAGCGGGACACAGCGGGAAACAGCGGTGACCCTGCGGGGACACAGCGGGACACAGTGGGTGACACAGCGGTACACAGTGGGGGACAGAGGGTGGGTCACAGCGAGACACAGCGGGGACCAAGCTGAACACAGCGGGGTACACAGCAGGACACAGCGGAGACACAGCGGGGACACAGCGGGACACAGCGCATCCCAGCAGGGACAAAGCGGGACACAGCGGGACACAGCGGGGGACACAGGAGGGACCCAGCGGGGACACAGCGGGGACACAGCGAGACACAGCGGGTCACAGCAGGGACACAGCGAGGACACAGCAGGACACAGCGGGGGACACAGCGGAACACAGCGGGACACAGCAGGGGACTCAAGGGTGACACAGTGGTGACACAGCGGGACTCAGCGGGGGACACAGCAGTACACAGCGGGACACAGCGGGACACAGCAGGACACAGCGGGGGACACAGCGGGACACAGCGGGGGACACAGAGGGGGACACAGCGGGACACAGCTGGGAACACAGCGAGGACACATTGGGACCCAGCGGGACACAGCGTCGATACAGCGGGGACAAAGCGGGACACAGCGGGTACACAGCTGGGGACACAAAGGGACACATCAGGGAACACAGCGAGGACACAGCGGGCATTGGGACACAGCAGGGACACAGCGGGGGACACAGCGGGGGACACAGCAGGACACAGCCGGACACAGTGGGGGACAAAGGTTGGACACAGCAGGACACAGCGGGGACACAGCGGGACTCAGCGGGGGACACAGCAATACACAGCGGGACACAGAGGAACACAGCGGGGACACAGCGGGACACAGCGGGGACACAGCGGGACACAGCGGGACACAGCGGGACACAGTGGGGGACACAGGGAGGACACAGCGAGACACAGCGGGGGACACAGCGGGACACAGCAGGGGACACAGGGAGGACACAGCGGGACACAGCAGAGACACAGCGGGGACTCACCGGGGGACACAGCGGGGGACAAAGCGGGACACCAAGGGACACAGTGTGACACAGCAGGTCAAAGCGGGGTACACAGCTGGAGACACAGCAGGACACAGCGGGACACAGCGGGGACAAAGTGTGGGACATAGCGGGGGACAGAGCGGGACACCACGGAACACAGCGGGACACAGCGGGAAACAGCGGGGACACAGCAGGACTCAGCGGGCTACACACCTGGGAACACTAAGGGACACAGTGGGGGACACAGCGGGACACAGCGGGACTCAGCGGGGACACAGCGGGACTCAGCGGGGGACCCAGCAGTACACAGCGGGACACAGCGGGACACTG
>NW_012322805.1:0-1536 GCF_000151885.1 Dipodomys ordii
GTGTACACTGCTGTGTCCCCCTTGGGTCCCGCTGTTTCCCCGCTATATCCTGCTTTGTCCTCGCTTTGTCCCCTGCTGTGTCCCGCTTTGTCCTCGCTGTGTCCCCCAATGTGTCCCGCTGTGTCCCCCCTGTGTCCCGCTGTGTCCAGCTGTGTCCCTGCTGGGACCCGTTGTGTCCCGCTGTGTACCCGCTTTATCCCCGCTGTGTCCCGCTGTGTACCCCGCTGTGTCCAACTTGGTCCGTGCTGTGTCTCATTGTGTTCGACGATCTGTCCAGCACTGTGTTCCGCTGTGTCCCCCGCTGTGTCCCGCTGTGTCCCCAGCTGTGTCCTGCTGTGTCCCGTGGTGTCCTGCTTTGTCCCCCGCTGTGTCCCCCGGTGAGTCCCCCCTGTGTCCCCGCTGTGTCCCGCTGTGTCCTCCCTGTGTCCCCCGCTGAGTCCCGCTGTGTCCCCCGCTGTGTCCCGCTGTGTCTACTGCTGTGTCCCCGCTGTGTCCCGCTGTGTCCTCGCTGTGTCCCCCTCTGTCTCCCGCTCTGTCCCCCGCTGTGTCTCACACTTTGTCCACGCTGTTTCCCACTGTGTCCCGCTGTGTCCCTCACTGTTTCCCATTGTGTCCTCAGCTGTGTAACCCGCTGTGTAACGCTGTGTCACCACTGTATCGATGCTGTGTCCCGCTGTGTCCTCGCTGTGTTCCCAGTTGTGTCCCGCTCTGTCCCTCGCTGTGTCCCCCGCTGTGTCCTGCTGTGTCCCCCGCTGTGTCCTGTTGTGTCCCGCTGTGTCCCCGCTGTGTCCCTGCTGTGTCCACGCTGTGTTCCGCTATTTCCTCGCTGTGTCCCCTGCTGTGTCCCTTTGTGTCCCCAGCTGTGTACCCCGCTGTGTCCCGCTGTGTCCCTGCTGTATCAACGTTGTGTCCCGCTGGGTCCCGCTGTGTCCTCGCTGTGTTCCCCGCTGTGTCCCACTGTGTACCCCTCTGTGTCCCCCTCTGTGTCCTGCTGTGTCCCCCGCTGAGTCCCGCTGTGTCCCGCTTTGTCCCCCGCGGTGTCCCGGTGTGTGTACTGCTATGTCACTGCTGTGACCCGCTGTGTCCCACTGTGTCCCGCTGTGTCCCGCTGTGTCCTCGCTTTGTCCCTCGCTGTGTTCCGCTGTGTCCTTGCTGTGTCCCCCGATGTGTCCCTTTGTGTCCCCAGCTGTGTAACCCTCTGTGTCCCCCTGTGTCCCTGCTTTGTCCTCGCTGTGTTCCCCACTGTGTCCAGTTCTGTACCCCTCTGTGTCCCCCTCTGTGTCCCTCTGTGTTCCCCGCTATGTCCTGCTGTGTCCCACTGTGTCCCGCTGTGTACTGTTGTGTCCCCCGCTGAGTCCCCGCTGTGTCCCCGCTGTGTCCCGCTGTGTCCTCGCTGTGTCCCCTGTTGTCTTCCGCTCTGTCCCACGCTGTGTCTCACATTTTGTCCCCGCTGTGTCCCACTGTGTCCCGCTGTGTCCCGCTGTGTACACTCCACTGTGACCCTTTGTGTCCCCAGCTGTGTACCTCGCTGTGTAC
>NW_012322807.1:0-1536 GCF_000151885.1 Dipodomys ordii
TAGACAAACCCGGGATAAGAGCATAAACAAAGTAATTGTCGTTTATTTCTGGGTTACAAGCTATTAGAACAGGGGACCCAATATTCGACGGGCGGTAATTTCACTTGCAATAGTTCATGGGGAAGGGAGGGAGGTTGCAGCGGGGCAATGGGAGTGGAGAGAAGAGCGCCCGAGGGCATTTTCTGGTATTTGTGTGTACGTGCGACGTCAGAAAGACACCTCCCCCTCCCCCTCCCCCTCCGCAACACGTCGGCTGGCGGTCGAAACCCCGCCCTCCCCCCTCCCCGTCGTCATGGCTACGACAGAGGAAAAGCAAATGATGATAATAATGAATCATAACAACCTATATGTATGTGTATGTCAGAACTCTCACTCTCCACTGCCGGGTAGGTGAGGACTGACTGACTGAGTGAGTGACTGACCCGACCCGTGTTTTGCCCCTCCCGCCGCCCCATCCACCTTGTCGACGGCGAACGCGCGCCATCTAGTGGTGATTTTGTGAATTGCAGTTTTCTCTCATGAAATGCATGGGGGAAAAAAAAGAACAAACAAACCACGCACTGACTGACTGAGAAAACCGGCCCAGGCTGGCTGGCCCCGAGAGAGACTGCCTTCTTTTCAGAGAAGGGGTGGGGTGGGGATGATGATGTGCCTCGTTGGAGTATGGGGCCCATGCATAGGCAGGCAGGCAGGCAGGCATGCTCGGAGTGGGACCGTTGTGTGTTGGAGCGCCAGTACAGTAGCTCAAGCCCCAGGATTGACTGGCAAGTCGAGAGGAAAAGGAGGGAGGGAATGCGAGCGGGCGGGTGGGCGGGGGAGAGAATTCAAACGAGAGAGAGAGAGAGAGACAGACAGACAGACAGACAGACAGACAGACAGACAGACAGACAGAGACAAAGAGAGACACAGAGAGAGAAATAGAGAAACAGAAACAGAGAGACAAGAGACAGAGACGTGGTGAATTGGTCCGGCTGGACTACATACATGCTCTGTCGCGTCCGATCTTTGAGTTTCCTCAAAGATGCACGCACGCACACACACAGATACACTGAAATGCCCTCTGCTCCCTCTTCTCTCCTCTCCAATTAACCCGCCCCCTCCCCCCTCCCGCACCCCGTCAGGCACCAGAAATGAGATCCCTCCCCTTCACCTATTGCGTCAATTACAAACAAAAGGCAGCGTGAGATTCAAGCAAATTTGTTTTATTTTTTTCCGAGGGTAGGGTTGTGGATTTTGGTGCGGGGGGGGGTCGGAGGTCGTGGTCGTGGTCGAGTAATCGCTTGCGGGGGGGGTGAGGATGGACGGTTACGCCACCTGCATGGATGGCTCGCGTTCCCCTCTGGCTGTCTGGTTGCCGCTGAGTGCTTCAGATATCACCATCCGGTCAGGAAGCAGGGGCTGGAAGACAAAGAGATATTAAAGAGATAATTAGGAGCAGGACTCCAGGGAAGCCCGAAGACGGGGGGGGGGTGAGGGGAGGGGGAGAGGGAGAGAATAGTGGAGAGAAGGGGAGACGGATCTATCCAGGGAACGTGA
>NW_012322808.1:0-1536 GCF_000151885.1 Dipodomys ordii
CACAGCGGGACACAGCGGGAAAGAGCGGGACACATCGGGGGACACAGCAGGACACTGCAGGGTACACAGCGGGACACAGCGGGACACAGCGGGACACAGCAGGACACAGCAGGGACACAGTGGGGGACACAGTGGGACACAGCGGGGTACACAGCGGGACACAGCAGGGGCACAGTGGGAAACAGCGGGACACAGCGGGGGACAAAGCGGGACACACCGGGACACAGAGGGACACAGCGGGGGACACAGCGGAGGACACAGAGCTGCACACAGCGGGAGAGAGTGGAACACAGCACGGACACAGCAGGGACACAGCAGGACATAGCGGGGACAAAGCGAGGACAGAGCGGGACACAGAGGTACACAGCGAGGGACACAGCGGGGGACAGTGGGGACAAACCGGGGAACAACGGGGACACAGTGGGACACAGGTAGGACACAGCGGGGACACAGGGGGATACAGCAGGGGACACAGTGGGACACAGCAGGGGATAGAGCGAGGACACAGAGGGGACATAGGGGGACACTGCAGGACACAGTGGGACACAGCAGGGACAGAGAGACAAAGCAGTTACACAGCGAGGACACAACAGGGACACCGAGGTACACTGCGGGGACACAGCGGGGACACAGCAGGACACAGCAGGACACAGCGGGGACACAGCGGGGACACAGCAGGACACAGCCGGGGACAAAGAGGTGGACACCGAGGTGGACACAGCGGGACACATCGGCACAGATCGGGACACAGCGGGGACACAGTGAGGACACAGCGGGACACAGCGGGGAATACAACGGGGAACACAGCGGGACACAGCGGGGGACGTAGCATGGACACAGCAGGTCACAGCGGGGAAATAGTGGGGGACACAGCGGGGGACACAGCGGGATACAGAAGGACACAGCGAGGACACAGCGGGACACAGGAGGACACAGCGGGGACACAGCGGGGATACAGCGGGACACAGCTGGCCACAGCGGGGACACAGCGGGACACATCGTGGGACATAGAGGAGGACACAGCAGGACACAGCGGGCCACAGCGGGGACACAGCAGGACACAGCGGGACACAGCGGGGACACACCGGGGGAGAGCAGGCACACAGCGGGACACAGCGGGACACAGCGTTACACAGCTGGGAACACAGCGGAACACACGGGACACAGGGGACCCAGCGGGGGACACAGCATGGACACAGCGGGTCACAGCGGGGAAATAGTGGGGGACACAGCGGGGGACACAGCGGGATACAGAAGGACACAGCGAGGACACAGCGGGACACAGGAGGACACAGCGGGGACACAGCAGGGAAACAGCGGGGGACACAGTGGGACACTGCGGGGACACAGAGGGACTCAGCGGTCACACAGCGAGGACACACCAGTTACACAGCGGGACACAGCGGAGACACAGCAGGGACAAAGTGACACACAGTGAGGACACAGTGGGACACAGCGTGGGATACAGCGGGGGACAGCGCTGACTACACCGCGCGGACAGCGGGGACACAGCGGGAAAGAGCGGGGGACATAGCG
>NW_012322809.1:0-1536 GCF_000151885.1 Dipodomys ordii
ATCAGAAGCAGCAGAAGTAGGAGCAGCAGGAGGAGTAGGAGAAGGAGAAGCAGGAGTAGTATCAGCAGCAGCAGAAGAAGCAGCAGAAGAAGAAGAAGAAGAAGCAGAAGAAGAAGAAGAAGAAGAAGAAGAAGAAGAAGAAGAAGAAGAAGAAGAAGAAGAAGAAGAAGAAGAAAAAGAAGAAGAAGAAGAAGAAGAAGAAGAAGAAGAAGAAGAAGAAGAAGAAGAAGAAGAAGAAGAAGAAGAAGGAGAAGCATAAGGAGAAGCATAAAGAGAAGCAGTAGATGCAGGATAAGCAGAAGAAATAGAATAAGCAAAAGAAGCAGAAGCAGAAGCAGTGGGAGAAGCAGAAGAAGGAGAAGGAGAAGGAGCAGCAGAAGGAGAAGCAGAAGCAGAAAGATAAGCAGAAACAGAAGGAGAACAATAGGAGAAGCAGGAGAATCAGAAGAAGCAGAAGTAGAAACAAAAAGAGAAGTAGAAGAAGGAGAAGCAGAAGTAGAATCAGAAGAAACAGAAGAAGAAGAAGAAGAAGATGAAGAAGAAGAAGATGAAGAAGAAGAAGAAGAAACAGAAGCAAAAGAAACAGAAGAAGGAGAAGAGCAGAAGCAGAAGCAGAAGGAAAAGCAGAAGCACAAGGAGAAGCAGGAAGAGAAGCAGGAGAAGCTGAAGAAGAAGAAGAAGAAGAAGCAGAAGAAACAGGAGAAGCCGAAGAAACAGAAGCAGAATCTGAAGCAGAAGGAGAAACAGAAGAAGCACAATGTGAAGCAGAAGCAGAAGAAACAGAAATAGTAGAATAAGCAGAAGCAGAAGCACCAGGAGAAGCAGAAGACGAAGAAGGAGAAGGCGAAAGAGAAGGATTAGGAGTAGGAGAAGCAAAAGGATAAGCAGAACCAGAAAGAGATGCAGAAGGAGAAGCAGCACGAGAAGTAGGAGTAGCAGGAGAAGAAGAAGCAGGAGAAGCAGAAGAAACAGAAGGCGCAGAGGCAGAAGGAGAAGCAGAAGGAGAAATTGAAGCAGAAGCAGAAGCAGAAGGAGAAGCAGAAGCAGAAGCAGAAGAAGGAGAAGGACAAGGAGAAGGAGAAAGAGAAGCAGAAAGAGAAGCAGAACGAGAAGCAGGAGAAGCAGAAGCTGGAGAAGCCGAAGCAGAAGAAACAGAAGAAGGGGAAGAAGCAGAAGCAGAAGGAGAAGCAGAAACAGAAGGAAAAGCAGAAAGAGAAGCAGAAGAAGCAGCAGCAGGAGAAGCAGAAGGAGAAGCAGAAGCAGAAAGAGAAGCAAAAGCAGAAGGAGAAGCAGAAGAAACAGAAGAAGCAGAGGCAGTATCAGAAGAAGCAGAAGATTCAGAAGCAGAAGGAGAAGCAGAAGGAAAAGCAGAAGAACTAGAAGGAGAAGGAGAAGGAGAAACAGGAGTAGAAGCAGAAAGAGAAGCAGAAGAAGGAGCAGTAGAAGGAAAAGCGGCAGGAGAAACAGAAAGAGCAGCAGAAGGAGAAGCAGGAAATGCAGAAACAGGAGAAGAACAAGCAGAAGAAACAGGAGAAG
>NW_012322810.1:0-1536 GCF_000151885.1 Dipodomys ordii
TCAGAAAAGCAAAGCAGAACCTGAAGCAGAAGGAGAAGCAGGAGAAGCAGAAGAAGCAGAATCTGGAGAAGCAGAAGGAGAAGCAGAAGCAGAAAGAGAAGCAAAAGCAGAAGGAGAAGCAGAAGAAACAGAAGAAGCAGAGGCAATATCAGAAGAAGCAGAAGATTCAGAAGCAGAAGGAGAAGCAGAAGGAAAAGCAGAATTGAATGAGAAGGAGAAGGAGAAACAGGAGTAGAAGCAGAAAGAGAAGCAGAAGAAGGAGCAGTAGAAGGAAAATCGGCAGGAGAAAAAGAAAGAGCAGGAGAAGGAGAAGCAGGAAATGCAGAAACAGGAGAAGAACAAGCAGAGGAAACAGGAGAAGGACAAGAAGCAGAAGCAGAAGGAGAAGCAGAAAGAGAAGGAGGGGAAGCAGAAGAAGCAGAAGCAGGAGAAGCAGAAGCATAAGAATCCGAAGAAGCAGAAGCAGAACCTGAAGCAGAAGGAGAAGCAGGAGAAGAAGAAGAATCAGAATCTGGAGAAGCAGAATGAGAAGCAGAAGGAGAAGCAGAAGCAGAAAGAGAATCAAAAGCAGAAGGAGAAGCAGAAGAAACAGAAGAAGTAGAAGCAGTAGCAGTTGTAGCAGAAGCAGAAGGAAAAGCAGAAGGAAAAGCAGAAGAACAAGAAGGAGAAGGAGAAATAGAAGGAGAAGCAGAAGGAGAAGCAGAAAGAGAAGCAGGTAAAGCAGAAGGAGAATCAGAAGGAGAAGCAGAAGAAGGAGAAGGAGAAGCAGAAGCAGAAGAAGATGCAGAAGGAGAAGCAGAAGAAGCAGAAGCAGAAGGAGAAGCAGGAAAAGCAGAAGAAGCAGAAGCAAAAGGTGAAGCAAAAGAATGAGAAGGAGAAGCAGAGGCAGAAGAAGAAGCATAAGGACAAGCACAAACAGAAGGAGATGCAGAAGGAGAAGCAGTAGAAGCAGAAGAAGCAGAAGCTGAAAGAGAAGCAGAAGTAGGAGAAGGAGAAGGAGGAGAAGCAGAAGCAGAAGGAGAAGCAGAAGCAGAATGAGAAGCAGAAAGAGAAGCAGGAGGAGGACAAGAAGCAGAAGCAGGAGAAGCCGAAAGAGAAGAAGCAGAAACAGAAGCAGAAGGAGAAGCCGAAGAAAAAGGAGAAGGAGCAGAAGAAGTAGAACCAGAAATTCAGGCACGAGAAACAGAAGAAGCAGAAGCAGAAGGAGAAGCAAAAAGAGAAGCAGAAGGAGAAGTAGAAAAAGCAGCAGCAGAAGCAGAAAAACAAGCAGGAGAAGCAGAAACAGAAAGAGAAGTAGAAGCAGAAGAAGCAGAAGAAGAAGCAGTAGAAGCATAAGAAGCAGAAGCAGCAGAAGCAGAACGAGAAGAAAAAGAAGAAGCATAAGAAGCAGAAGCAGAGGGAGAAACAGAAGAAGGAGAAGGAGCAGCAGAAGGTGAAGCAGAAGGAAATGCAGAAGCAGAAAGAGAAGCAGAAATAGAAGGAGAAGAAGAAGGAGAAGGAGAATCAGAAGAAGCAGAAGCAGAAAGAGAAGCAGAA
>NW_012322811.1:0-1536 GCF_000151885.1 Dipodomys ordii
GCGGGGGACAGAGTGGGGGACAGAGCGAGGACACAGCGTGTAGCACCGCGGGGGACACAGCAGGGGACAAATCAGGGACATAGCAGGACACAGCGAGGACACAGCGGGGGACACAGGAGGACACAGCTGGACACAGCGGGGACACAGAGGTGGACACAGCGGGGACACAGTGGGACACAGCCGGGGATACAGCGGGACATAGCGGGACACAGCGGGGACACAGCGGGGGACACAGCGGGACACAGGGTGTCACAGCGGGGGACAGAGCGGGACAGAGCGGGGACACAGCTGGACACAGCGGGATACAGAGCAAGAACACAGCCGGCCCAGCCGGACACAGGAGGTACACAGCTGGACACAGCGGGGTACACAGCGAGGACACAGCGGGGGACACAGTGGGGACACAGTGGGGGACACAGAGGGACACAGCGGGGACTCAGCGGGTACACAGCGGGGGACACATCCGAGGACACAGCTGGACAGAGCGGGGCACAGCGGAGGAAACAGCAGGGGACACAATTGTACACAGCGGGATACAGCAGGGAAACATCGGAGACACACCGGGACACAGCGGTGGACCGCGGGGACAAAGCGGGACACAGCGGGAAACAGCGAGGGACACACCGGGGGACACAGCCGGACTCAGCGGGGACACAGCGGTGGACACAGAGGGTACACAGAGGGGGACACTGCGGCACACAACGGGGGTCACAGCGGGGACACATCGGTACACAGCGGGGGACATTGCGGGACACAGAGGGGGACACAGCGGGACACAGCGGGGACAAAGCGGGACACAGTGGGGTACACAGCGGGACACAGGGCGGGACACAGCGGAGGACACAGCGGGACACAGCGGGACACAGCGGGGACACAGCTGGACAGAGCGCGGTACACAGGGGGACAAAGCGGGGTCACAGTGAGAACACAGCGGTACACAGAGGGACACAGCGAGGACACAGCTGGACACAGCGAGGTAACAGCGGGACACAGCGAGGACACAGCTGGGCACATTGGAGAACACAGAGGGACTCAGCAGGGAAACAGCGAGGACACAGAGGGACACAGCGGAACACAGCGGGACAGAGCAGGAAACAGCGGGACACAGCGAGGGACACAGCGGGACACAGCGCGAGACACAGTCGAGGACACAGCGGGACACAGCAGGACACAGCGGGGGACACAGCGGGAGACACAGCGGGGACACAGCGGGGGACACAGCAGGACACAGCGGAGGACATATCGGGACACACCGCAGGACACAGGGGGGACACAGCGGGACACAGCGGAGGACAAAGTGGGGAAACAGCAGGACACAGCGGGGGACACAGCGGGGACACAGCGGGGACACAGCCGGTCACAGCGGGACATTGGGGGACACAGCCGGGACATGGTGGGACACAGCGAGGACACAGCGGAACAAAGCGGGACATAGCGGGGACACAGAGGGACACAGCGGGGGACACAGCGGGACACAGCTGGGGACACAGCAGGACACAGCGGGGGACACAGCGGGACACAGCGGGATACACATGA
>NW_012322812.1:0-1536 GCF_000151885.1 Dipodomys ordii
CAGCTTGGGACACAGCGGGAACACAGCAGGACACAGCAGGGGACACAGCGAGGACACAGCGGGACACAGCGGCGACACATAGAGGACTCAGCGGGGGACACAGCGAGGACACAGCGGGACACAGCGGGGGACACAGCGGGACACAGCGGGGACACAGAGGGTACTCAGCAGTGGACATAGCGGGGGACAAAGCGGGACACCACATGACACAGTGGGACACAGAAGGACACAGCCGGGACACTGCGGGGACACAGCGGGACACAGCGGGGACAAAGCTTGAGACACAGCGGGGTACAGAGCGGGAGACAGCGGGGGACACAGCGAGGACACAGCGGGACAAAGCGCTGACACTGCGGGGGACACAGCGGTGGACACAGCGGGGGACACAGCCGGACACAGCGGGACAAAGCGGGGGAAACAGGGAGGACCCAGCGGGACCCAGCGCGGGACACAGCGCGGGACACAGCGTGGACACATTGGGACACAGCGGGGACACAGCGGGACACAGCGGGGGACACAGCAGTACACAGCGGGACACAGCGGGTCACAGCGAGGGACATAGAGGGGTACATAGCGGGACACAGTGGGGAATACAGGGAGGACACAGCGGGACCCAGCGGGACACAGCGTCGATACAGCGGGGACACAGCGGGACACAGTGGGGTACACAGCTGGGGACACAACGGGACACAGCGGGGGACACAGCGGGACACAGCGTCTATAGAGCAGGGACACAGCGGGACACAGCGGTGACACAGCGGGTCCCAGCAGGGACACAACAAGGACACAGCGGATGACACAGCGGGACACAGCGGGACACAGAATGGGACACAGCGAGGGACACAGCGGGGGACACAGCGGGACACACCGGGGGACACAGCGGGACACAGCGGGGACACAGAGGGGACTCAGCAGTGGACATAGCGGGGGACAAAGCGGGACACCACATGACACAGTGGGACACAGCGGGACACAGCGGGGACACTGCGGGGACACAGCGGGAGAAAGCAGGGGACCCAGCGGGACACAGGGGGACACAGCAGGACCCAGCGGGGAAACAGGGGGAACACAGTGGGACACAGCGAGGACACAGCGGGACACAGCGGGACACTGTGTGGCACAGCGGGGGACACAGCGGGAAACACCGGGGGACACAGGGAGGACACAGCGGAACACAGCATGGGACAATGCGAGGACACAGCGGGAAACAGCGAGACACAGCAGGACCCAGCAGGGACCCAGCAGTGGACACAGCGGGACACAGCGGGGGACAAAGCAGGACACCACGGAACACAGCAGGACACAGCGTGAAACAGCGGTGAACCTGCGGGGACACAGCGGTACACAGCGGGGGAACCAGCAGGACCCAGCGGGACCCAGCGGGACACAGTGGGGGAAACAGCCGGACACAGCAGGGACACAGCGGGGACACAGCGGGACCCAGCAGGACACAGCGGGGGACACAGCGGGACACAGCGGGACACAGCAGGGGACACAGCAAGGACACAGTGGGACACAGTAGGACACAGCGTGTGA
>NW_012322813.1:0-1536 GCF_000151885.1 Dipodomys ordii
AGGATTACATATAAGGCTTAGTTAACACATCCTGTTTCCCCTTCCCTTCCCTTCCCATCCCCTCCCGAATTAAAGAGTTGGACATAAAGACTTGTACATTTCATTGTTGCAATGGATCCACCAGTATACCTACTTAAACGATTTGTTTTTCCTTTCTTTCTACTGGGAATTTAAGTCAGGATATCCTACTTGCTAGGAAAGTTCTCTCCTAATTGAGCCAGGGACCTAAACCTTGTGTTCCAGATCCTTAAGGAGTGTCTCTTGCTTTTGTCTAGTGCAGACTTGCAATAAGATTTTTGCCACCAGAGTAGCTATGACCATGGTTGGCTCAATTATGTGCTGGGGCTCCCTGACTTTACACTCGAACTGTGATTATCCTCTCATTCTCATTAGCAGCTGAGATTACTTCTGTGAACCATCCTGCCTTGGCATTTTCATTTTCTGCTCATTACCTTTAATTCTGGTTAGCGCTTACATTCCCTTTTCCTTTTCCCCAGTTTTGATAATTCCCCTCTTGGAAGACCTGGTCTATGCAGACAGTTGTCACACCATCTTATGATAGAGAAGGTTGGGACAACTCCTGACAAATGGGTCCTTAGATGATTTTTCTTATTGTACAAATCACACACAATGTCTTTAAGCACATAGAGTTATTCAAGCCTTCACTGGGACACACAGACTTATATTTATTATGGTCCTTGTCATCCAATATTGCACAAACATCGTGTGTGATATTTCAACGTAATTATGTCTACAATAACTAAAATTTTTTCCTGCCCACCTATTATTTAGAATTGGTCTGTTTTCTGCTCCCAGAAGGCACTAATGAATAGAACAGCAAACTTACATTCTTGACAGGCAGGGGTGAGATGGGCAGAGTCTCATCTGATAGAGGGCAGCTTACTCAGAAATATTCAGGAGTATCTAGACATGGAAAGTGTTTCTGTATCTTTCAGGTGTCAGCATATTCTCACTTCTCTGGATTCCTTTGGAAGATTGACATCCTCGGTGATGAGGAACAGGAGAAAAATAGCTAGTTTAGTGGGCCATAGTATACAGAAAGTAAGGACTAAGATGGTTCGCATAATTTTCTTTGTGTATTTTTTGGTATATCAAAAAGCATAGCAGCTGATAGGTGCTGGTGACTCATCTGTAATCCTAGCTACTCAGGAGGCTGACATATAAGAATTGTGCTGTGAAACCAGCTGGGTCAAGAAAATTCAGGAGACCCTTATCTACAATTAACTACCAAAAATAAAGAAAAGCCAGTGACTCAATCAACTAGTAGATCAGCGTCAAAAGATTCAGGATCAATGCCCAGGTGCAGAGTTTAAGATGCAGACAGGCACATAATCTCACACTCCTACCATTTTACACACAGAAAGAATACTCAGTAACATCCAGATTGGCAGCTAGTGTGTTTGTGACCACACATAGAAATTGGAGAAGTAACAATCTCCAGGCAGTCAAGATGCCTGGAGAGATCATTCTCTGCCTGCTGCTTTCCTGCCCTGCTGAGTGCCTGCATTTTCAGCC
>NW_012322814.1:0-1536 GCF_000151885.1 Dipodomys ordii
CATTAGCGGGGGCACACAGCGAGGATACAGCGGGGACATAGTGGGGTCATTGTTTGTACACTGTGGACACAGCAGGGGACACAGAGGGACATAGAGTTTACACTGTCAGGTCACTTCAGTGACTCAGTGTTTCTCAGTGTTGTCTTTTCAAGTCACAGCGTGACACAGCGGGGACACAGCAGGTGACACATCGGGACACAGTGGGGGACACAGAGGTGGACACAGCAGGACAGAGCGGGACACAGCAGGAGACAGCGGGACACAGCGGGGACACAGCGAGGACACAGCGGGACACAGCGGGGGACACAGTGGGACACAGCGGGGACACAGAGGGACTCTTGGTTACACAGCGAGGACACACCAGGGAAACAGCGGGACACACCGGAGAAACAGCGGGGACACAGCGGGACACAGCGAGGACACAGCGGGACACAGCGGGGGATACAGCGGGGGACAGCGGTGACACACCGGCGGACAGCGGGACACAGCGGGACACAGCGGGGGACACAGCGGGACACAGTGGGGGACACAGCGGGGGACACAGCGGGACACAGCGGGGGACACAGTGGAACACAGCGAGGACACAGCGGGACACAGCTGGGACACAGCGGGACACAGCGGGGGACACAGGCCGACAAAGCAGGACACAGCGGGACACAGAAGGAAACAGCAGGACGCAGCGGGGGACACACCGGGACACTGCGGGGGTCACAGCAAAACACAGCGGGACACAGGAGGACACAGCGGGGACACAGCGTGGACAGAGCGGGGGACACAGTGGGACACAGCGGGGCACACAGCGAGGACACAGCGGGGACATAGGGGGACACTGCGGGACACAGTGGAACACAGCGGGGACACAGTGGGACATAGCAGTTACACAGCGAGGACACATCGGGGACACAGCAGGACACAACGGGGACACAGAAGGGACACAGCGAGACACAGCTGGACCCAGCGGGGACACAGCGGGGACACAGCGGGAGACAGCGGGGGACACAGAGGCGGACACAGCAGAACACAGCGGGATACAGCGCGACACAGCGGGACACAGCGTCGACACAGCATGGACACAGCGGGGACAAAGTGTGGGACAAAGCGGGGACACAGCGGGACACAGCGGGACGAAACGGAACACAGATTGACACAGCAGGGACACAGCGGGGGACACAGCGGGGGACAGCGGGGACACAGCCGGACACAGCAGGACAGAACGGGAAACAGCAGGGACACAGCGAGGACACAGCGGGACACAGCGGGACATAGAGGGGACACAGCGGGGGACAGCAGGGAGACACAGCGGGGACACAGCGGCGACACATCGGTACACAGCAGGACACAGGGGGTACACAGTGGGACACAGTGGGGGACACAGCGAGGACAAAGCGGGACACAGCAGGGGACACAGCAAGGACACAGCGGGACACAGCGGGACACAGCAGGGGACACAGCAGGGGACACAGCAGGGGACACAGCAGGACACAGGGGGACAAGGCGGGGACACAGCGGGGGACTTCTGCGGGACACAAAGGGGAC
>NW_012322815.1:0-1536 GCF_000151885.1 Dipodomys ordii
TGCTTCTCGTTTTTCTATCTCTACTGGTTACTGAAGAGTCTGTATCTTTTATTGTTTCATAGGTGATGGTGATAGGATAGAAAGAAGGAAGGGAAGGAAGGGAGAAGCAGGAAAGGAAGGAAGAGAGAAGATTGGAAGAGAGATAAGGAGGGAAGGGGCGAGGAAAGAGGAAGAATGGGAGGAAGGATGGGAGAGAGGGAGATAGTAGGGGAAAGTGGGGCGAAAGAAAGCGAGTAGGCATGAGAAGCAAAATTAGAAGGAGAATCAAAAGCAGAAGAAGAAGCAGAAGGAGAAGCAGGAGAAGCAGAAGCATAAGAATCCGAAGAAGCAGAAGGAGAACCTTAAGGAGAAGGAGAAGCAGGAGAAGCAGAAGAATCAGAATCTGGAGAAGCAGAAGGAGAAGCAGAAGCAGAAAGAGAATCAAAAGCAGAAGGAGAAGCAGGAGAAACAGAAGAAGTAGAAGCAGTAGCAGTTGTAGCAGAAGCATAACGAGAAGCAGAAGGAAAAGCAGAAGAACAAGAAGGAGAAGGGAAACAGAAGGAGAAGCAGTAGGAGAATAAGAAGGAAAAGCAGAAGGAGAAGGAGAAGCAGAAGCAGAAGAAGATGCAGAAGGAGAAGCAGAAGAAGCAGAAGCACAAGGAGAAGCAGGAAAAGCAGAAGAAGCAGAAGTAAAAGGAGAAGCAAAAGAAGGAGAAGGAGAAGCAGAGGCAGAAGAAGAAGCATGAGGACAAGCACAAGCAGAAGGAGATGCAGAAGGAGAAGCAGGAGAAGCAGAAGAAGCAGAAGATGAAGGAGAAGCAGAAGTAGGAGAAGGAGAAGGAGGAGAAGCAGAAGCAGAAGGAGAAGCAGGAGCGGAATGAGAAGCAGAAAGAGAAGCAGGAGAAGCACAAGAAGCAGAAGCAGGAGAAGCCGAAAGAGAAGAAGCAGAAGAAGCAGAATCAGAAGCAGAAGTAGAAGCAGAAGCAGAAGGAGAAGCAGCAGAAGAAGTAGAACCAGAAATTCAGGAAGGAGAAACAGAAGAAGCAGAAGCAGAAGAAGAAGGAGAAGCAAAAAGAGAAGCAGTAGGAGAAGTAGAAGAAGCAGCAGAAGGAGAAGCAGCAGAAGAAGCAGAAAAACAAGCAGGAGAAGCAGAAGCAGAAAGAGAAGTAGAAGCAAAAGAAACAGAAGCAGAAGAAGAAGCAGTAGAAGCACAAGAAACAGAAGCAGGAGAAGCAGAAGCAGAAGATAAAGAAGAAGCATAAGAAGCAGAAGCAGAGGGAGAAACAAAAGAAGGAGAAAGAGCAGAAGAAGGTGAAGCAGAAGGAGATGCAGAAGCAGAAAGAGAAGCAGAAACAGAAGGAGAAGAAGAAGGAGAAGTTGGAGAATCAGAAGAAGCAGAAGCAGAAGCAGAAAGAGAAGGAGAAGAAGGAGAAGGAGAAGCAGATGGAGAAGGACAAGCAGGAGAAGCAGAAGAAGCAGAAGCGGGAGGAGCAGATGATGATGATGATGAGAGAGAGAGAGAGAGAGAGAGAGAGAGAGAGAGAGAGAGAGAGAGAG
>NW_012322816.1:0-1535 GCF_000151885.1 Dipodomys ordii
TCTGCTTCTCCTTCTCCATCATCTGCATCTCCATCTGATCATCTCGTCTGCTTTACAGCATCTCTTTCTGCTTCTCTTCTGTTTCTCCTTCTCCTTCTTGTTCTTCTGCTTTTCCTTCTGCTTCTCGTTCTGCTTCTGCTACAACTGCTACGGCTTCTACTTCTTCTGTTTCTTCTGCTTCTCCTTCTGCTTTTGATTCTCTTTCTGCTTCTGCTTCTCCTTCTGCTTCTCATTCTGCTTCTCCAGATTCTGCTTCTTCTGCTTCTCCTGCTTCTCCTTCTGCTTCAGGTTCTGCTTCTGCTTCTTCGGATTCTTATGCTTCTGCTTCTCCTGCTTCTGCTTCTTCAGCTTCTCCTACTTCTCTTTCTGCTTCTCCTTCTGTTTCTGCTTCTCCCTGTGCTTCTGCTTCTTGTCTTTCTCCTGTTTCTTATGTTTCTGCTTCTCCTGTTTCTGCATCTCCTGCTTCTCCTTCTGCTGCTCTTTCTGCTTCTCCTGCTGCTTTTCCTTCCCCTGATCCTTCTTCTTCTTCTTCTTCTTCTTCTTCTTCTTCTTCTTCTTCTTCTTCTTCTTCTTCTTCTTCTTCTTCTTCTTCTTCTTCTTCTTCTTCTGCTTCTTCTGCTTCTTCTGCTTCTTCTGCTTCTCCCGCTTCTGCTTCTTCTGCTTCTCCTGCTTGTCCTTCTCGTTCTGCTTCTCCTTCTCCTTCTTCTGCTTCTCATTCTGCTTCTCTTTCTCCTTCAGCATCTCCTTCTGCTTCACCTTCAGCTGCTCCTTCTCCTTCTTCTGTTTCTCACTCTGCTTCTGCTTCTTATGCTTCTTCTTTTTCTTCTGGTTCTGCTTCTCCTGCTTCGGCTTCTTATGCTTCTACTGCTTCTTCTTCTTCTTCTGCTTCTTCTGCTTCTACTTCTCTTTCTGCTTCTGCTTCTCCTGCTTGTATTTCTGCTTCTTCTGCTGCTTCTCCTTCTCCTGGTTCTTCTGCTTCTTCTTCTGCTTCTCTTTTTGCTTCTCCTTCTGCTTCTGCTCTGGTTTTTATGTTTCTCCTGCCTGAATTTCTGGTTCTACTTCTTCTGCTGCTTCTCCTTCTGCTTCTGCTTCTACTTCTGCTTCTGCTTCTTCTGCTTCTTCTCATTCGGCTTCTCCTGCTTCTGCTTCTTGTGCTTCTCCTGCTACTCTTTCTGCTTCTCATTCCGCTTCTGCTTCTCCTTCTGCTTCTGCTTCTCCTCCTTCTCCTTCTCCTACTTCTGCTTCTCCTTCAGCTTCTGCTTCTTCTGTTTCTCCTGCTAGTCCTTCTGCATCTCCTTCTGCTTGTGCTTGTCCTTATACTTCTTCTTCTGCTTCTGCTTCTCCTTCTCCTTCTTTTGCTTCTCCTTTAGCTTAAGCTTCTTCTGCTTTTCCTTCTTCTCCTTCTGCTTCTGCTTCTTCTGCTTCTCCTTCTGCATCTTCTTCTGCTTCTGCTTCTCATTCTCCATCATCTGCTTCTCCATCTGATTCTCCTTCTGCTTCTTCATCATCAGCATAACCAGCTTAAAAAACAAATA
>NW_012322817.1:0-1535 GCF_000151885.1 Dipodomys ordii
CCGATGTGTCCCGCTTTGTCCCCGCTGTGTCCTGCTGGGTCCCGCTGTGTCCCTGCTGTGTCCCTGCTGTGTCCCGCTGTGTCCCCCGCTGTGTCCCGCTGTGTCCCCGCAGGTTCACCGCTGTTTCACGCTGTGTCCTGCTGTGTTCCGTGGTGTCCCGCTTTGTCCCCCGCTGTGTCCCGCTGTGTCCAGTGCTGGGTCCCCGCTGGGTCCCGCTGTGTCTCGCTGTTTCCCGCTGTGTCCTCGCTTTGTCCCATGCTGTGTTCCGCTGTGTCCTCCCTGTGTCCCCCGCTGTGCCCCGCAGTGTCCCGCTGTGTCCTCGCTGTGTCCGACTGTGTTCCCGCTGTTTCCCCGCTGGGTCCTGCTGGGTCCCGCTGGGTCCCGCTGGGTCCCCCGCTTTGTCCCGCTGTGTCCCCGCAGTGTCCCCGCTGTGTCCCTCTGTGTCCCACTGTGTCCTGTGGTGTCCCGATTTGTCCCCCGCTATGTCCCCTGCTGAGTCCCCTCTGTGTCCCCGCTGTGTCCCGCTGTATCCCCCGCTTTGTCCCGCTGTGTCCCCCACTGTGTCCTGCTGTGTACCGCTGTGTCCTGCTGGGTCCCGCAGTGTCCCCGCTGTGTCCCCGCTGTGTCCCGCTGTGTCCCCCGCTGTGTCCCGCTGTGTCCCCGCAGGTTCACCGCTGTTTCACGCTGTGTCCCGCTGTGTTCCGTGGTGTCCCGCTTTGTCCCCCGCTGTGCCCCCCCTGAGCCAACTCTGTGTCCCCGCTGTGTCCCGCTGTGTCCTCGCTGTGTCCGCCTCTGTCTCCCGCTCTGTCCATCGCTGTGTCTCACGCTTTGTCCCCTCTGGGTCCCACTGTGTCCCGCTCTGTCCCCCAGTCTGTCCCCCGCTGAGTCCTCTATGTGTCTCCACAGTGTCCCGCTGTGTCCTCGCTGTGTCCCCTGCTATCTCCCGCTTTGTCCCACGCTGTGTCCCACTGTGTCCCGCTGTATCCTCGCTGTGTCCCCGGCTGTGTCCTGCTGTGTTCCCGCTGTGTCCCAAGCTGTGTCCCGCTGTGTGCCGCTGTGTGCCCCGCTGTGTCCTGCTGGGTGCCGCTGTGTCCCCGCTGTGTCCCCGCTGTGTCCTTGCTGTGTCCCGCTGTGTCTACTGCTGTGTCCCCACTGTGTCCCGCTGTGTCTCGCTGTGTCCCGCTGTGTCCTCGTTGTTTCCCACGCTGTGTTCTGCTGTGTCCTCGCTGTGTCCCCCGCTGTGTCCCGTTGTGTACCCAGCTGTGTACCCCGCCGTGTCCCACTGTGTCCCTGCTGTATCGACGTTGTGTCCCTCTTGGTCCCGCTGTGTCCTCGCTGTGTTCCCCGCTGTGTCGCGCTGTTTACCCCTCTGTGTCCCCCGCTGTGTCCCACTGTGTCCCGCTGTGTACTGCTGTGTCCCCCGCTGAGTCCCGCTGTGTCCAAGCTGTGTCCCAATGCGTCCTCGCTGTGTCCCGCGCTGGGTCCCGCTGTGTCCCCCCTGTGTCCAACCGCTGTGTCCCGCTGTGTCCGGCTGT
>NW_012322818.1:0-1535 GCF_000151885.1 Dipodomys ordii
AAGGAGAAGAAGCAGAAGCAGAAGTAGAAGCAGAAACAGAAGGAAAAGCAGAAAGAGAAGCAGGAGAAGCAGAAGCAGAAGCCGAAGAATCAGAAGCAGAACTGAAGAAGAAGGAGAAGCAGGAGAAGCAGAAGAAGCAGTATCTGGAGAAGCAGAAGGAGAAGCAGAAGCAGAAAGAGAAGCAAAAGCTGAAGGAGAAGCAGAAGGGGACGCAAAAGAAACAGAAGAAGCAGAGGCAGTAGCAGAAGAAGCAGAAGATGCAGAAGCAGAAGGAGAAGCAGAAGGAAAAGCAGAAGAACGAGAAGGAGAAGGAATAGGAGAAACAGAAGGAGAAGCAGAAAGAGAAGCAGAAGAAGGAGCAGGAGAAGGAAAAGCAGCAGGAGAAGCAGAAAGAGCAGTAGAAGGAGAAGCAGGAGATGCAGAAACTTGAGAAGCAGAAGCAGAAGAAACACAAGAAGGACAAGAAGCAGAAGCAGAAGGAGAAGCAGAAACAGAAGGAGAAGCAGGAAGAGAAGGAGGGAAAGCAGAAGAAGCAGAAGCAGGAGAAGCAGAAGCATAAGAATGTGAAGAAGCAGAAGGAGAACCTGAAGCAGAAGGAGAAGCAGGAGAAGCAGAAAAAGCAGAATCTGAAGAAGCAGAATAAGAAGCAGAACGAGAAGCAGAAGCAGAAAGAGAATCAAAAGCAGAAGGAGAAGCAGAAGAAACAAGAAGTAGAAGCAGAAGCAGTTGTAGGAGAAGCAGAAGGAAAAGCAGAAGAACAAGAAGGAGAAGGAGAAACAGAAGGAGAAACAGAAGGAGAAGCAGAAAGAGAAGGAGGTAAAGCAGAAGAAGAAGAAGCAGAAGGAGAATAAGAAGGAGATGCAGAAGAAGGAGAAGCAGAAGCAGAAGCAGAAGAAGATGCAGAAGGAGAAGCAGAAGGAGCAGAAGCAGAAGGAGAAGCAGGAAAAGCAGAAGAAGCAGAAGCAAAAGGAGAAGCAAAAGAAGGAGAAGGAGAAGCAGAGGCAGAAGAAGAAGCATAAGGACAAGCACAAGCAGAAGGAGATGCAGAAGGAGAAGCAGGAGAAGCAGAAGAAGCAGAAGATGAAGGAGAAGCAGAAGTAGGAGAAGGAAAAGGAGGAGAAGCAGGAGGAGAAGCAGAAGCGGAATGAGAAGCAGAAAGAGAAGCAGGAGAAACACAAGAAGCAGAAGCAGGAGAAGCCGAAAGAGAAGAAGCATAAGAAGCAGAATCAGAAGCAGAAGTAGAAGCAGAAGCAGAAGGAGAAGCAGCAGAAGAAGTAGAACCAGAAATTCAGGCAGGAGAAACAGAAGAACCAGAAGCAGAAGCAGAAGGAGAAGCAAAAAGAGAAGCAGAAGGAGAAGTAGAAGAAGCAGCAGATGAAGCAGAAAAACAAGCAGGAGAAGCAGATGCAGAAAGAGAATAGAAGCAGAAGAAGCAGATGCAGAAGAAGAAGCAGTAGAAGCATAAGAAGCAGAAGCAGAAGAAGCAGAAGCAGAAGATAAAGAAGAAGCATAAGAAGAAGAAGCAGAGGGAGAAA
>NW_012322819.1:0-1535 GCF_000151885.1 Dipodomys ordii
ATCAGAAGCAGCAGAAGGAGAGACGAAGAAGGAGTGACGAGTAGAGCAGACTATTTGATGTTGATGAAGAGAAGATGAAGAAGAAGAAGAAGAAGAAGAAGATGAAGAAGATGAAGAAGAAGAAGAAGAAGAAGCATAAGGAGAAGCATAAGGAGAAGCATAAGGAGAAGTATAAGGAGAAGAAGTAGAAGCAGAAGAAGCAGAAGGAGAAGCAGAAGCAGAAGAAAAAGAATAAGCAAAAGAAACAGAAGCAATGAGAGAAGCAGAAGAAGGAGAAGGAGAAGGAGCAGCAGAAGGAGAAGCAGAAGCAGAAAGAGAAGCAGAAACAGAAGGAGAACAAGAAGGAGAAGCAGGAGAATCAGAAGAAGCAGAAAGAGAAGGAGAAGAAGAAGAAGCAGAAGTAAAATCAGAAGAAACAGAAGAAGAAGAAGCAGAAGAAACAGAAGCAAAAGAAACAGAAGAAGGAGAAGAGCAGAAGCAGAAGCAGAAGGAGAAGCAGAAGCAGAAGGAGAAGCAGAAAGAGAAGCAGGAGAAGCAGAAGAAGCAGGAGAAGCAGAAGCAGAAGAAACAGGAGAAGCCGAAGAAGCAGAAGCAGAATCTGAAGCAGAAGGAGAAACAGAAGAAGCACAATCTGAAGCAGAAGCAGAAGAAACAGAAATAGTAGAATAAGCAGAAGCAGAAGCACCAGGACAAGCAGAAGAACAAGAAGGAGAAGGCGAAAGAGAAGGATTAGGAGTAGGAGAAACAAAAGGATAAGCAGAAGCAGAAAGAGACGCAGAAGGAGAAGCAGCAAGAGAAGCAGGAGAAGCAGAAGAAACAGAAGACGCAGAAGCAGAATGAGAAGCAGAAGGAGAAATTGAAGCAGAAGGAGAAGCAGAAGCAGAAGGAGAAGCTGAAGAAGGAGAAGGAGAAGCAGAAAGAGAAGCAGAAAGAGAAGCAGAAAGAGAAGCACAACCAGAAGCAGGAGAAGCAGAAGCAGGAGAAGCAGAAGCAGAAGAAACATAAGAAGGAGAAGAAGCAGAAGGAGAAGCAGAAACAGAAGGAAAAGCAGAAATAGAAGCAGGAGCAGCAGAAGAAGCAGCAGCAGGAGAAGCAGAAGCAGAAGAAGCCGAAGAAGCAGAAGCAGAACCTGAAGCCTAAGGAGATACAGGAGAAGCAGAAGAAGCAGAATCTGGAGAAGCAGAAGGAGAAGCAGAAGCAGAAAGAGAAGCAAAAGCAAAAGGAGAAGCATAAGGAGAACCAGAAGAAACAGAAGAAGCAGAGACAGTAGCAGAAGATGTAGAAGCAGAAGGAGAAGCAGAAGGAAAAGCAGAAGAACGAGAAGGAGAAGGAGAAACAGAATGAGAAGCAGAAAGAGAAGCAGAAGAAGGAGAAGGAGAAGGAAAAGCAGTAGGAGAAGCAGAAAGAGCAGCATAAGGAGAAGCAGGAGATGCAGAAACAGGAGAAGCAGAAGCAGAAGAAACAGGAGAAGGACAAGAAGCAGAAGCAGAAGGAGAAGCAGAAACAGAAGGAGAAGCAGAAAGAGAAGGAGGGAA
>NW_012322820.1:0-1535 GCF_000151885.1 Dipodomys ordii
TCTCCTACTCCTAATCATTCTCTCTCGCCTTCTCCATATTCTTCTTATACTTCTCCTGATGCATCAGCTTCTGATTAATCTACTAATACAGTTTCTTCAGCTTATGCTTCAGATTATACTACTTCTATTTCTATTTCTGCTTCAGAATCAGCTTCAGCATCTTCGACTTATTCTGTTTCTTCTACATCTGCTTCTCCTGCATCTTCTGCTTCTCCTGCTTCTCTTTCAGCTTCTCCTTCTTTCTCATTCTGCTTCTGCTTCCCTCTGCTTCTGCTCTTCTCCTTCTTCTGTTTCTTTTGCTTCTGTTTCTTCTGCTTCTTCTTCTTCTGTTTCTTCTGATTCTACTTCTGCTTCTCCTTCTTCTCCTTCTCTTTCTGCTTCTACTTCTGCTTCTTCTGATTCTCCTGCTTCTCCTTTTGTTGTCCTTCTGTTTCTGCTTCTCTTTCTGCTTCTGCTTCTCCTTCTGCTGCTCCTTCTCCTTCTGCTTCTGCTTCTCCCAGTGCTTCTGCTTCTGCTTCTTTTGCTTATTCTTTTTCTTCCGCTTCTGCTTCTCCTGATTCTGCTTCTTTTGCTTCTACTGCTTCTCCTTATGGTTCTCCTTATGCTGCTGCTTCTTCTTCTTCTTCTTCGTCTTCTTCTTCTTCTTCCTCTTCTTCTCTTTCGTCTGCTTCTGCTTTTCCTGCTTCTTCTGCTTGTACTGCTTCTCTTTCTGCTTCTCATTCTGCTTCTGCTTCTCCTTCTGCTTCTCCTATTGCTTCTGCTGCCCTTCCTTCTCCTTCTCCTTCCCCTTCTCCTACTTCTGCTTCTCCTTCTGCTTCTCCTTCTTCTGCTTCTCCTTCTGCATCTTCTTGTCCTTCTGCTTCTCCTTTTTCTGCTCCTTCTCCGTCTTCTCCTACTCCCTCTGATTCTGCTTCTTATGCTTATTCTTTTTCTTCTGCATCTCCTGCTTCTGCTTCTTCTGCTTCTACTGCTTCTCCTTATGTTTCTCTTTCTTCTCCTTCCTCTTCTTCTTCTCCTTCTCCTTCTTCTTCTTCTTCTTCTTCTTCTTCTTCTTCTTCTTCTTCTTCTTCTTCTTCTTCTTCTTCTTCTTCTTCTTCTTCTTCCTCTTCTTCTTCTTCTTCTTCTTCTTCTTCTTCTTCTTCTTCTTCTTCTTCTTCTTCTTCTTCTTCTTCTTCTTCTTCTTCTTCTTCTTCTTCTTCTTCTTCTTCTTCTTCTTCCTCTTCTCTTTCTTCTGCTTCTGTTTTCCTGCTTCTTCTGCTTCTACTGTTTCTCTTTCTGCTTCTCATTCTGCTTCTTCTATTGCTTCTGATGCTCTTCCTTCTCCTTTTCCAACTTCTACTTCTTCTTCTGCGTCTGCTTCTTCTGCTTCTCCAGCTTCTCCTTCTGCATTTTCTTCTGCTTTTTCTTCTCCTTCTGCTGCTTCTTCTGCTTCTGCTTCTCCTTCTGCTTCTTCTGCTTCTCCTTCAGATTCTCCTTCTGCTTCTGCTTCTGTTTTTCCTTCTCCTTCTCGTTCTTCTGCTTTCCTTCTGCTTCTG
>NW_012322821.1:0-1535 GCF_000151885.1 Dipodomys ordii
ACACTTAGAGACAAATAAAATAATCGATGTCGTCGAAAATGTTCTTTGTATAAAAAAATAGCCTTATGTGCGATTATACGGATTGAACGAGTAGCAGGTAGCAGGAGGAAGTAAGTCATAGAGAGACGGAGCAACTAGCCGATGGAAAGACTCATCAAGAGCATGAGGTGAGAATATATACGCAAGAACACCAGACAATAAGAGATGAGGATTAATGAGTAGGGACTTCAGGGGACTATCTAGGGGACCCGCCATGTACATCGCTGGCGAAACTGTGTGTACAATGGGGAAATGGCCATCTTTATACAGCCATGTTCACCCCTAATAGGGGAGGCATCACTATCCAGAACAGAAAAAAAAAAAAAACGCCCCCCCCGCCTTCGGGCTTCCCTGGAGTCCTGCTCCTAATTATCTCTTTAATATCACTTTATCTTCCAGCCCCTGCTTCCTGACCGGATGGTGATATCTGAAGCACTCAGCGGCAACCAGACAGCCAGAGGGGAACGCGAGCCATCCATGCAGGTGGCGTAACCGTCCATCCTCACCCCCCCTGCAGGCGATTACTCGACCACGACCACGACCTCCGACCCCCCCACCCGCACCAAAATCCACAACCCTACCCTCGGAACAAAATAAAACAAATTTGCTTGAATCTCACGCTGCCTTTTGTTTGTAATTGACGCAATAGGCGAAGGGGAGGGATCTCATTTCTGGTGCCTGACGTGGGGGGGAGGGGGGAGGGGGCGGGGGAATTGGAGAGGAGAGAAGAGGGGGCAGAGGGCATCTCAGTGTATCTGTGTGCGTGGGTGCATCTTTGAGGAAACTCAAAGATCGGACGCGACAGAGCATGTATGTAGTCCAGCCGGACCAATTCACCACGTCTCTGTCTCTTGTCTCTCTGTTTCTGTTTCTCTATTTCTCTCTCTGTGTCTCTCTTTGTCTCTGTCTGTCTGTCTGTCTGTCTGTCTCTCTCTCTCATTCTCTCTCTCTCTCTCGTTTGAATTCTCTCTCCCGCCCGCCCGCCCGCCCGCACTCCCTCCCTCCTTTTCCTCTCGACTTGCCAGTCAATCCTGGGGCTTGAGCTACTGTACTGGCGCTCCAACACACAACGGTCCCACTCCGAGCCTGCCTGCCTGCCTGCCTGCCTATGCATGGGCCCCATACTCCAACGAGGCACATCATCATCCTCACCTCACCACTTCTCTGAAAAGAAGGCAGTCTCTCTCGGGGCCAGCCAGCCTGGGCCGGTTTTCTCAGTCAGTCAGTGCGTGGTTTGTTTGTTCTTTTTTCCCCCATGCATTTCATGAGAGAAAACTGCAATTCACAAAACCACCACTGGATGGCGCGCGATCGCCGTCGACAGGGTGGATGGGGCGGCGGGAGGGGCAATACACGGGTCGGGTCAGTCACTCACTCAGTCAGTCAGTCCTCACCTACCCGGCAGTGGGGAGTGAGAGTTCTGACATACACATACATATAGGTTGTTATGATTCATTATTATCATCATTTGCTTTTGCTCTGTCGTAGCCATGACG
>NW_012322822.1:0-1535 GCF_000151885.1 Dipodomys ordii
CAGAAGGAGAAGCAGAAGCAGGAGAAGGAGAAGGAGAAGCAGAAAGTATAGCCGAACGAGAAGCAGAAGGAGCAGAAGCAGGAGAAGCAGAAACAGAAGAAACAGAATAAGGAGAAGAAACAGAAGGAGAAGCAGAAACAGAAGGAATAGCAGAAAGAGAAGCAGGAGAAGCAGAAGCAGCAGCAGCAGGAGAAGCATTAGCAGAAGCAGAACCTGAAGCAGAAGGAGAAGCAGGAGAAGCAGAATCTGGAGAAGCAGAAGGAGAAGCAGAAGCAGAAAGAGAAGCAAAAGCAGAAGGAGAAGCAGAACTAGAAGCAGAAGAAACAGAAGAAGCAGAGGCAGTAGCAGAAGAAGCAGAAGATGCAGAAGCAGAAGGAGAAGCAGAAGGAAAAGCAGAAGAACGAGAAGGTGAAGGAGAAGGAGAAACAGAAGGAGAAGCAGAAAGAGAAGGAGAAGAAGGAGCAGGAGAAGGAAAAGCAGCAGGAGAAGCAGAAAGAGCAGCAGAAGGAGGAGCAGGAGATGCAGAAACAGGAGAAGCCTAAGCAGAACAAAGAGGAGAAGGACAAGAAGCAGAAGCAGAAGGAGAAGCAGATACAGAAGGAGAAGCAGAAAGAGAAGGAGGGGAAGCAGAAGAATCTGAAACAGGAGAAGCAGAAGCATAAGAATCCGAAGAAGCAGAAGGAGAACCTGAAGCAGAAGGAGACGCAGGAGAAGCAGAAGAAGCAGAATCTGGAGAAGCAGAAGGAGAAGCAGAAGGAGAAGCAAAAGCAGAAAGAGAATCAAAAGCACAAATAGAAGCAGAAGAAACAGAAGAAGTAGAAGCAGTAGCAGTGGTACCAGAAGTAGAAGGAGAAGCAGAAGGGAAAGCAGAAGAACAAGAAGGAGAAGGGAAACAGAAGGAGAAGCAGTAGGAGAATAAGAAGGAGAAGCAGAAGAAGGAGAAGCAGAAGCAGAAGAAGGTGCAGAAGGAGAAGCAGAAGAAGCAGAAGCAGAACGAGAAGCAGGAAAAGCAGAAGAAGCAGAAGCAAAAGGAGAAGCAAAAGAAGGAGAAGGAGAAGCAGAGGCAGAAGAAGAAGCATAAGGAGAAGCACAAGAAGAAGGAGATGCAGAAGGAGAAGCAGGAGAAGCAGAAGAAGCAGAATCAGAATCAGAAGTACAAGCAGAAGCAGAAGGAGCAGCAGCAGAAGAAGTAGAATCAGAAATTCAGGCAGGAAAAACAGAAGAAGCAGAAGCAGAAGCAGAAGGCGACGCAAAAAGAGAAGGAGGAGAAGGAGAATTATAAGAAGCAGCAGAAGGAGAAGCAGCAGAA
This sequence comes from Dipodomys ordii, assembly GCF_000151885.1. Lineage (NCBI taxonomy): Eukaryota > Metazoa > Chordata > Mammalia > Rodentia > Heteromyidae > Dipodomys > Dipodomys ordii. Next base: position 1,310 of record NW_012322822.1, read on the forward strand.
GAAGCAGAAAAACAAGCAGGAGAAGCAGAAGCACAAATAGAAGTAGAAGCAGAAGAAGCAGAAGCAGAATAAGAAGCAGTAGAAGCATAAGAAGCAGAAGCACGAGAAGCAGAAGATAAAGAAGAAGCATAAGAAGCAGAAGCAGAGGGACAAACAGAAGAAGGAGAAAGAGCAGCAGAAGTGAAGCAGAAGGAGATGCAGAAGCAGAAAGCGAAGCAGAAACAGA
>NW_012322823.1:0-1535 GCF_000151885.1 Dipodomys ordii
TCGTGGATCATATTGTGTATTCTGTGTGTCTAAGTGGGACACAGCAGGACACAGCTGGGGACTAAGGCCGACAAAGCAGACACATCGTGTAAACAGCAGGACACAGCGGGGGGTCTCCCCGGGGACCCAGCGTGATTCGCTGCAAGAACACAGCGGCACACAGTAGGACAAAGTGGGAATACAGTCGAGGACTGCGATGACACTGTGGGACACAGCGGGGGGACACAGCGAGGACACAGCGGGGACTTAGGGACATTTGCGGGACACAGTGGAACACAGCGGGGACTCAGAGGGACACAGCGAGGTCACAGCGGGACACAGGAGGACACAGCGGGACACAGCGGGGACACAGCAGGGGACACAGCAGGACACAGAGGGGACACAGAAGGACTCAGCGGTTACACAGCGAGGACACACCTGGGACACAGCGGGACACAGCGGAGACACAGCAGGGACACAGTGAGACACAGCGACGACCCAGCGGGACACAGCGTGGGATACAGCGGGGGACAGCGGTGACACACAGGCGGAAAGCGGGGACACAGCGGGACACAGCGGGACACAGTGGGGGACACAGTGGGACACAGCGGGGGACACAGCGAGGACACAGCGGGACACAGCGGGGACACAGCTGGGGACAGCGGGGACACACATGCAGACAGCGGGGACACAACGGGACACAGCGGTGGACATTGGGGACACAGCGGGACACAGCGGGTCACAGCAGGGACACAGCGGGTCACAGCCTGGACACAGTGGGGGACACAGCGAGGACACAGCGGGACACAGAGGGATACACAGAGAGGACACAGGAGGACACAGCGGGGACACAGCGCGGACACAGCAAGGGACACTGTGGGACACAGCAGGCGACACATCGAGGACACAGCGGGGACATAGGGGGACACTGCGGGACACAGTGGAACACAGCGGGGACACAGAGGGAAATAGCAATTACACAGCGAGGACACACCACAGACACAGCGGGACACAGAAAGGACACAGCGGGGACACAGCGAGACACAGCGGCACCCAGCGGGGACACAGCAGAGACACAGCGGGACACAGCGGGGGACACAGAGAGGACACAGTGGGAGACAAATGGGGACACAGCAAGGACACAGCGGGACACAGCGGGAAAGAGCGGGACACAGCGGGGGACACAGCCGGGGACACAGCGGGACACAGCAGGGGACACAGTGTGGACACAGCGGGACACAGTGGGGACACAGCGGGACACAGCGGGACACATCGGGGGACACAGCAGGACACTGCAGGGTACACAGCAGGACACAGCAGGACACAAAGGGACACAGCGGGACACAGCGAGGACACAGCGGGACACAGGAGGACACAGCGGGACACAGCGGGGACACAGCAGGGGACACAGCAGGACACAGAGGGGACACAGAGGGACTCAGCGGTTACACAGCGAGGACACAACTGGGACACAGCGGAGACACAGAAGGGACACAGTGAGACACAGCGACGACACAGCGGGACACAGCGTGGGATACAGCGGGGGACAGCGGTGA
>NW_012322824.1:0-1535 GCF_000151885.1 Dipodomys ordii
GATGCCGATAGCATAAGCTGAGTTGAAGCAGGAACATATGATTAAGCTGGTAAGTGTATGTTGTGGTATGCAGAATAATCCAGAAGCAGGAGAAATCAGAAGCTTAAAGATTCCGAAGAAGCAGAATGCAGATACTTGAAAGCAGAAGGAGAAGCAGGAGAAGCAGAATCAGAATGTAATGCAGAAGAAGGAGAAATTGAAATCAGTAGAAGATGCAGAATATGAAGCAGAAACAGATGGAGAAGCAGAAGAAGGAGAAGGAGAAGCAGAAGGATATGCATAAGGAGAAACAGAAGGAGAAGCAGGAGAAGCAGAAGGAGAAGTATAAAGAGAAACAGAAGGAGAATCAGGAGAAGCAGAAGCAGGAGAAGCAGAATCACAAGAAATAGAAGAAGGAGAAGAAGCTGAAGCAGAAAGAGAATCAGAAACAGAAGGTGAAGCAGAAATAGAAGAAGAAGAAGCCGAAGAAGCAAAAGCAGAACTTAAAGCAGAAGGAGAAGCAGGAGAAGCAGAAGAAGCAGAATCTGGAGAAGAAGAAGGAGAACCAGAAGGAGAAGCAGAAGCAGAAAGAGAAGCAAAAGCAGAAGGAGAAGCAGATGAAACAGAAGAAGCAGAATCAGTAGCAGAAGAAGCTGAAGATGCAGAACCAGAAAGAGAAGCAGAAGGAATAGCAGAAGAACGAGAAGGAGAAATAGAAGGAAAAGCAGAAGGAGAAGCAGGAAAAGCAGAAGAACCAGAAGCAGACGGAGAAGCAGAAGAAGGAGAAGGAGAAGCCGGAGCAGTAGAAGAAGCAGAAGGAAAAGCACAAGCAGAAGGAGATGCAGAAGGAGAAGCAGGAAATGCAGAAGACACAGAAGCAGAAGGAGAAGAAGAAGGAGAAGAATCAGAATCAGAAGAAGCAGAAGCAGAAATAGAAAGAGAAGCCGACGAAGAGAAGCAGAACGAGAAGCAGGAGAAGCAGAAGAAGCACAAGCGGGAGAAGCAGAAGAAGAAGAAACAGAAGAAGGAGCAAGAGCAAAAGCAGAAGGAGAAGCAGAAAGAGAAGCAGGAAAAGCAGAAGAAGCAGAAGCAGGAGAAGCAGAAGGAGAAGAAACAGGAGAAGGACAAGAAGCAGAAAGAGAAGCAGTAGAAGCAGAAGAGGCAGGAAAAGCAGAAGCAGAAGAAAGAGAAGAAGAAGAAGACGAAGAAGAAGAAGAAAAAGAAGCAGCAGGATAAGGAGAAGCATAAGGAGAAGCATAAGGAGAAGTATAAGGAGAAGCAGTAGAAGCAGAAGAAGCAGAAGCAGGAGAAGCTGAAGCAGAAGAAAAAGAATAAGCAAAAGAAGCAGAAGCAGAAGCAGTGAGAGAAGCAGAAGAAGGAGAAGGAGAAGGAGAAGCAGAAGGAGAAGCAGAAGCAGAAAGAGAAGCAGAAACAGAAGGAGAACAAGAAGGAGAAGCAGGAGAATCAGAAGAAGCAGAAAGAGAAGGAGAAGATGAGAAGCAGAAGTAGAATCCGAAGAAACAGAAGATGAGAGCAGATGAACAGAAGCAAAGAAC
>NW_012322825.1:0-1535 GCF_000151885.1 Dipodomys ordii
CAGAAGCAAACGAAACAGAAGAAGGAGAAGAGCAGAAGCAGAAGCTGAAGGAGAAGGAGAAGCAGAAGGAGAAGCAGAAAGAGAAGCAGGAGAAGCAGAAGAAGCAGGAGAAGCAGAAGCAGAAGAAACAGAAGAAGCCGAAGAAGCAGAAGCAGAAGGAGAAGCAGAAGGAAAAGCAGAAGAACGAGAAGGTGAGGGAGAGGGAGAAACAGAAGGAGAAACAGAAGTAGAAGCAGAAAGAGACGCAGAAGAAGGAGCAGGAGAAGGAAAAGCAGCAGGAGAAGCAGAAAGAGCAGCAGAAGTAGGAGCAGGAGATGCAGAAACAGGAGAAGCATAAGCAGAACAAACAGGAGAAGGACAAGAATCAGAAGCAGAAGGAGAAGCAGAAACAGAAGGAGAAGCAGAAAGAGAAGGAGGGGAAGCAGAAGAAGCAGAAGCAGGAGAAGCAGAAGCATAAGAATCCGAAGAAGCAGATGGAGAACCTCAGGCAGAAGGAGAAGCAGGAGAAGCAGAAGAAGTAGAATCTGGAGAAGGAGAAGGAGAAGCAGAAGGAGAAAGAGAATGAAAATCAGAAGGAGAAGCAGAAGAAATAGGAGAAGTAGAAGCACTAGTAGTTGTAGCAGAAGCAGAACGAGAAGCAGAAGGAAAAGCAGAAGAACAAGAATGTGAGAAGGAGAAACAGAAGGAGAAGCAGAAAGAGAAGCAGGTAAAGTAGAAGAAGAAGAAGAATAAGGAGAATCAGAAGGAGAAGCAGAAGAAGGAGAAGCAGAAGCAGAAGAAGATGCAGAAGGAGAAACAGGAGAAGCAGAAGCAGAACGAGAAGCAGTAAAAGCAGAAGACCCAGAAGCAAAAGGAGAAGCAAAAGAAGGAGAAGGAGAAGTAGAGGCAGAAGAAGAAGCATAAGGAGAAGCACAAGCAGAAGGAGATGCAGAAGGAGAAGCAGGAGAAGCAGAAGAAGCAGAAGCTGAAGGAGAAGCAGAAGTAGGAGAAGGAGGAGAAGCAGAAGCAGAAGGAGAAGCAGAAGCGGAATGAGAAGCAGAAAGAGAAGCAGGAGAAGCACAAGAAGCAGAAGCAGGAGAAGCCGAAAGAGAAGAAGCAGAAGAAGCAGAATCAGAAGCAGAAGGAGAAGCAGAAGCAGAAGGAGAAGCAGCAGAAGAAGTAGAACCAGAAATTCAGGCAGGAGAAACAGAAGAAGCAGAAGCAGAAGGAGAAGCAAAAAGAGAAGCAGAAGGAGAAGTAGAAGAAGCAGCAGAAGGAGAAGCAGCAGAAGAAACAGAAAAACAAGCAGGAGAAGCAGAAGCACAAAGAGAATTAGAAGCAGAAGAAGCAGAAGCAGTAGAAGCATAAGAAGCAGAAGCAGGAGAAGCAGAAGCAGAAGATAAAGAAGAAGCATAAGAAGCAGAAGCAGAGGGAGAAACAGAAGAAGGAGAAAGAGCAGCAGAAGGTGAAGCAGAAGGAGATGCAGAAGCAGAAAGAGAAGCAGAAACAGAAGGAGAAGAAGAAGGAGAAGTTGGAGAATCAGAAGAAGCAGAAGC
>NW_012322826.1:0-1535 GCF_000151885.1 Dipodomys ordii
TTTGCATTCTAGAGTTAATGAGCCCTGGGGAGTTCCTGTGCACCAAGAGTAGTCAAATTTCACCCGTTTTATTGGACAGAGTGAACACTTTTAATATCATAGGATGCCGCCTAGAGCTCTATAGGGAAGCTGGGCACTCAGAATTCTGTGAGAGAGACAGAGTCTATTCCTTGTTAAGGTGTATATCCGTCCTTTTGTGAGGGCCTTAAGAGGGTTGTAGGGTCGCCATCTCCGAGTAACCCATCTTATCGGTGGAGCGTGGGCTCTGTCACGAGGGTCACGTCTTGGATACCTGGACGAGCAAGTATTGGGCGGTCCACTCTAGATGGAGCAAGGGTCCTCCCCCTCCGCAACATGTCGGCTGGCGGTCGAAACCTCGCCCTCCCCCCTCCCCGTCGTCATGGCTACGACAGAGGAAAAGCAAATGATGATAATAATGAATCATAACAACCTATATTTATGTGTATGTCAGAACTCTCACTCCCCACTGCCGGGTAGGTGAGGACTGATTGACTGACTGAGTGACTGACCCGACCCGTGTTTTGCCCCTCCCGCCGCCCCATCCACCTTGTCGACGGCGAACGCGCGCCATCTAGTGGTGGTTTTGTGAATTGCAGTTTTCTCTCATGAAATGCATGGGGGAAAAAAAAGAACAAACAAACCACGCACTGACTGACTGAGAAAACCGGCCCAGGCTGGCTGGCCCCGAGAGAGACTGCCTTCTTTTCAGAGAATGGGTGGGGTGGGGATGATGATGTGCCTCGTTGGAGTATGGGGCCCATGCATAGGCAGGCAGGCAGGCAGGCAGGCTCGGAGTGGGACCGTTGTGTGTTGGAGCGCCAGTACAGTAGCTCAAGCCCCAGGATTGACTGGCAAGTCGAGAGGAAAAGGAGGGAGGGAGTGCGGGCGGGCGGGCGGGCGGCAGAGAGAATTCAAACGAGAGAGAGAGAGAGAGAGAGACAGACAGACAGACAGACAGACAGACAGACAGACAGACAGACAGACAGAGACAAAGAGAGACAGAGAAATAGAGAAACAGAAACAGAGAGACAAGAGACAGAGACGTGGTGAATTGGTCCGGCTGGACTACATACATGCTCTGTCGCGTCCGATCTTTGAGTTTCCTCAAAGATGCACGCACGCACACACACAGATACACTGAGATGCCCTCTGCCCCCTCTTCTCTCCTCTCCAATTCCCCCGCCCCCTCCCCCCTCCCCCCCCGTCAGGCACCAGAAAGGAGATCCCTCCCCTTCGCCTATTGCGTCAATTACAAACAAAAGGCATCGTGAGATTCAAGCAAATTTGTTTTATTTTTTTCCGAGCGTAGGGTTGTGGATTTTGGTGCGGGGGGGGGGGTCGGAGGTCGTGGTCGTGGTCGAGTAATCGCCTGCGGGGGGGGGGGTGAGGATGGACGGTTACGCCACCTGCATGGATGGCTCGCGTTCCCCTCTGGCTGTCTGGTGGCCGCTGAGTGCTTCAGATATCACCATCCGGTCAGGAAGCAGGGGCTGGAAGATAAAGAGATATTATGA